>NC_056741.1:206297088-206365706 GCF_019279795.1 Protopterus annectens
TGTGGTATTCTTCTTACCTGAAAAGTCAAATCCTGGTTTGGCCATATCTCTCAAATCTACATTTTTAGCAGATGGTCCAGATGTTTGTCTAGAAGTTTCATCCAGTCTACATAAACTTGTGTTTTTATGGCAAGTTAACTGCATATAATTTAAGACTGACTTTACAAAATGATTACACACATAAGTTGTTCAGACTTCATAACCTTCAGACAATTCCTGCTAATGCAAAACCCATTATTCTGCCAACTTTCTCAGTATGTAAGGGCAATATTTACAACATGTGCCTATCACTGGGCCTTTGTCCCTCTTTTATTTATGACCTTGTTAAGTTGTCTTGCTGTCAGAGGTTGAGAGATATGGGTGTGGGTACAGAGTGCATTATACTGTGCAGAAATGTTCATTATATGTATAGTATATTCCACATAGCACTGTGATTTCCAGATATGTCAGTGGCAGAGCAGCACAGAATAATATGGTGAACCACTGACAAACATTTGTGTATAGGTTGGTAGGTTGCTATGACGTTAGTAGGGTATTGACCCTGAAGCTCTTATAACCCATGCAGACAAGAGTGTAGCCCATGTTATGACATGTCAGCAGACAGAGCCCCTGTACTGCAGGGACACAAGTGGAATCACAGGACTGTATTTTGTGTTTTCCATGCGCTTTTGCAGGGGAGCACATCACTAGGGGCATTTTGGCACTTGGCTTGCTGTTGACAAGGAATGTATTTCACAGATGGGAGTGTGTGTGGTACACATATCTGTCACACCAATAAGCCATACTGATATAACAGCCCAGGTCGATGCTGCACCTACAGGTTGATGGAGTCGGCCTTTAGTTCCAGATGTGAAACAGCACCATTAAGGCAGGGTCTGGATTGCTTTGCATGTCAGACAGGGGTCAACTCAGCAGAGTCTGTATGGAACAGGGTAGAGGGACAGTGCTGTTAGCCTATCTGTGCAGGATAGGTGTTTGGGGTTTGGGTTAAGGCCTTAGTGTTTGCAAGATCCAGTTGTGTGGAATCTACATGGTTTGTGGTGTGTAGATGTGTGGAGTTCTCATGTGATTTTGCCTCTGAGGTGTCCATTGTTAGCTTTTTTGTTTTGTTGTGGACCTCCACTTACATGGGTGTGTGTTGTGTATTTGCAGTTGATGTTTACTGACTCCATACACTGCATGGCACCTATGTTACTACACAACTTGTTCTGGTGTGCACATTCTCCATTTGTCTGACCAGTGGTTCCCCTACCCCTTATGTGTGTATTTTTGTCATTCTGTAGTCCAGTCACAAGCTTTGGCCACAGTGGCTGCTATGTATTTGTAATTCTGATGTGAGTGAGGTAAATGCCATAACATCATACACAAGGATATGGACTTTAAACCTCTGAGTATATCTGTTTAGCAGTTTGTCCATCATTGCACCACTCCATTTGCTGTAGTCCTTAGATGGTTTGTGTTGCTATATGTTATTATGAGGCTACATATGGGCCTACGTGTCATACCATCACAGACTGACATCTGGACAGGTCCAAATATGATAGACAAAGGCCCACACATGGGGAATAGATGTTAATAATGTTCTGCCAAACATAGACAGTTGGGTGACCAGTTTGGTATTTGCTTGTTTGCTCTTATGGGTATGACGTCTGCTTTCCCACTGTCTGCCATTGCTGTTTTGACATGACCCTTTCTTGTTTTTGCAAATATCTGAAAGGCAAATCCAATGTTAGGACAAGCAGAACAGATATACAAGGCATACTTGTGCTCCTTCTGTGTCATTCCAGGGCTATGGCTGTTGGTCAGTTACATGTCAATGCTGACACAGAAAGGTGGCAGCCTTTTATAAACTGGCAGTACACTGACCTTCAGGTACCTGCTGTCCTACTAGGCACAATTTCTCTCAACTTCTGAGAGCCAGACATCTGGACAATGCCATAAGTAATTGGGGGACAGAAGCCTAAATATAGGGACCATTTTTAATTGTTGGTCTTACAAACATAGAAAGGTGATTCAATAACAGGTTTTACATTAGCATGCATTTTTTCTATAGGGTATGAAGTCTGACACTACAATCTGTCATTATTTTCTGAGCTTAGTCTTACGTGATTTGCCAATGAATTGCCAGACAACCACTATTTCATGATATACAGACCACAAATATGATGCAAACCTCTGGACATTCTGCAACAGGTCTGTACAGTTGAAAGGTATGGTAGGCACTGTGTAGGTTACTCCAACCTGTGTACTGTCCATATGTGCGGCCTCCTGTCCATAACCTGTCTAGCTTTCCTGTAGTAACAGATATTGGCATCTGGACAGTGTGTACAACTCCTACTGTAGGTGTAGCTGACATGTAGGATAGGTGGCACTGCAGTTCTTGTAACATGGCCCTGTCAACCAAAGTACTGTACCCAGGTCACTATGACACAACAGCCGGGAGTAAGTGCTGGCCATGTCCTGACAGTATTATCCACACATATACATAGCTCATTGACCCCTGCATATTGTGGACATGCAACAAGTTAGCATATTGACTGGGACAGCCCTGGCAATGTGTGCTCTGCTGCTATTTCCCTACACATATACATGTTACTGCATTTCTATGGGAATGTGGGTATGGGGGGCACACCTGTCAAATGTAAACATTTGCACAGACTGTGCTGACATTTGCTTTACATTTTGGTTCCATTTAGCATAGTATTGTGCCCTGTCTTGGAGAATAAGGCATATCACTAAAGACCACAGGTCAGATTGTAATGGCATACAGTTGAGTTTCAGACTTCTTACTCTTCATATCCGTACTGCAACTGCAAGACCTGCTTTACTATCACTGTGTAGGTCTGTAGGGGTTATTTCATCATTGTCACCATTTGTGGACCTTTGCCAGACATTTCTTTATGGTTTTCTGTGGCTGACTTGCTGGGTGAGGCTGAGGGGTGAGTATGGGACCCCCACTCTGACATCTATGCCTGTGACCCATGACCCCCAGTTAGTTGCCCCCCCCCCCATATACTGCAGTGGGATTTGTCACCTTGGTTACCACTGCATAGTGTGGGGAAGCCAGTATTGGGAAAATATTTCCTGGTGTCCCACATAGCTGTCAGTTGTCTGCTGCTATCCCAGTAGACCACCCCATTCCCTTGCATGCATGCAGCAATACCATAGATATGCTACCAGAATACACTACTCCATTAATTTCTTGTTAAGAAGACTGACTTACCTTGTGCCTATGGCAGTTGTGAGGATGGTGCTTGAGGGCTACCTATGTCAGATGCACGTAGTACACTGCCTATACATGGTAAGGTACAGGTAGTGTGATATGTGTGTGACATCCATTTTACTGTGTGTGCGAGCTGGAGAGAGGTGACAGTCCCTGGGTCCCTACAGTGTCAGTGTGTGTGTCCTATGCTTTGGTGTTGCCTCTTTGCCAAGGCCAGGGCATACTGGGAATGCCTCCATCTGCCTATAGAAGCTGGCTCAGGGGATTCCTCCTCCATGTCCCTCTCTGCCTGTGGGGACCTTGGCAATATTGGGTGGCTGTGTAGCCCTTCCCTGTGCTGTTCCTGCTGCAGCTGTTTCCACAGGATCATATTGTGTGGCATGGAACATACTATGAATATGTGTGCACATGTGGCAAGAAAGTACTGCAGGACTCCACCAGATATGTTAAGGCAGTGGAACCATGACTTGAACATCCCAAACACACACTCTATAATGATCCTGGTTTTTGTGTGTGCCTCGTTATGGCGTTCTTGACTGTGTGTGTGCATTTCTGATGGGTGTCATCATCCACAGCTCCAGTGCATAGCCAACATCCCCCACCAGATGGCCATATGGGATGTCCCCCCCTGGCAAATTCCTGGTACAGCTGTGAGGAATGCCAGATGTGGGAGTCGTGATAACTTCCAGGGCTGCCAGCACACACATTAATGATAATGCCATGGGCATTGCACATGATCTGGCAGTTGATGGTGTGAAAGCCTTTGTGGTTTACATAGATCCTACCCACTTCACCAGGTGGTGCTTTGATGTGGATGTATATGCAGTCTATGGTGCCCAGTAGCTCTGAGTAGTCTGCTACACAGTGGAATAGGTGCAAATTGCTATTCCTCTCTTCAGGGGTGCTGGAGAAGTAAATGTGCTCACTGGCATGTGGTAACATGGCATCCAGGAACTGGTGGAGTACCCTGGATGCAGATGCCCGTGAGACTCCCATGATGTCCCCAGTAGGTCTTTGGAAAGTACCTGTAGCAAGTATTCTTAAGGCTACACATACCTTAGTATCCACTGGGATCGGTTCCCCTCTGTTAGCTCTGGGTCTGAGTTGAGGCCACAGAGCTCAATCAGTTGCTGAAGTATGCCCCTATCAACACTGCAGTGCTGTAGTATTTCCAGATAATGTAGCCCCTGGTTGGTTATCCTGGGTCTGAACACTCTTCTCCTCCAACTCAGTCTGGGGTGGTTGTTAGCATTATCCTCCTTACTGCCCTCAGCCTCTAGCATATACTGATGTATCAAAGTGACAGCAGCTCCTAACATTTGGTCAATTAAAATTCCCCCAAGTGTGTACACCAATGATGCAGAGTTTGTGGGAAAAAGCAGACTGAAAGGTGTTTGCATAGTTTATACTGTCGTGCTTCAGATAATGCCTGTATATGATACATTCCACCTCCCAGCTATATTATTTGTACTTGACTTTTTTATTCTGCTTCTATTTCCTCTTTTTTTCCCTTCCCATTTCCGCCCCTTTTAAGCCCCATGCCGTGCTGGACAATCCCGCTGCCCATATGTAGACAGTCCTGCAATTTCCATTTTTTTTTAAGACATGGTGCACACTGCAGAAACCTGTTTAGCTAAAGTAAACACTTTTAAGCAGAAATGGCCCTCCCCTGGAAGCAAACACACTCCTTATTTCATAGAATAAGAAAATACAGCCTCAGACACACCCAGTTGCTTAGCTGCTCTTAGCTAAGCTAGAATGGAAACCATGGAGCTCCAGTGTGCTTACACCAACCATGACACATCACCTTTTCATGTCAGCTGCTTCTCTTGCTTATACCATTGCATTATAGCTCCTACACAGTTAGGTGCATCCAGACAATGGTCTCCCATTTTGTTATTCAGTAAATTTTGCTCATTTACATACCACACTGCCTTAGTCCCTTGTTACTCCACTACACCGGAGCCTACACCCTTAACAAGCAGTGCTACTTATTATTGTTTTGGTTCTGCATGCTACCCACTAAAATGGCAAAATTCATATTTCACATAGAATTGTGTTTTAACATTTTTTTTACATTTTCTGCATTATCTCATTTGCGTGCCACTGCACTATGCTTAAACGGCCGAAATTGGCCAAAAATAAAAAAAGTTTTGATTTTTATCATTTTGACACGATTTCACATGCCAATGGCCATATTTTTGGTCATTGTCTTGCCTAATGATCATAATACATGCTTTACTTTGAGCTGTGATGCCCCATTTTGATTTTTGCAGAAATGTACATGGTTAACAACCAAATACATTTCTGCAGCAGACACTGTTCTGTCACGGATCCTGTCTGCTTACTGAATCACTAATTCACCTCGCTTGCATCGTTTTCACCAGTAAATGAGGTAATTAGCATTATTCAGAGGTGTCCATGCCAGAATAGTGCTGGCAGGCTCATGCATGCCCCCAGCCTTGTTTACTGAATTGCTTGGTGGCCATATTTCATGCAGAAGCTGCTACACTATTCTGGCATGGTAAAATTGCTTTATTGAATCTCAGGGTTTATCACCTTAACAACCTCTATGATTTTAAGAAAGGGTAAGATCTCGCATTTCCAATAGACAGAATATTTTTTTGGATTCCCATTTATTATTGTAGTTACACTAGGGCCGTTACTAATATATTTAAAAAAACATTGGTCTATTCTTATTCAAGATCCTATTATTAGAGTGATAGCTGTACCTTTACCATGTTTTTCTTATAAGAACAAGAAATCACTGAGGAGGTTGTTATGTTATCCTACCAATGAAACATGTCCAATGCTTATGTCCTCAGATTGTGGTATGGTAGCCTGTGGTCAGTGTAGCTTTTGTCAATACATAGATACTTCCAACTGTTTTGTACATCCAGACACAGGTACCCAGTATACTTTTAAGGTTTGAGCAGGTTGCTGTAGTAAGGACATCATATACCTAGCTCACTGCTTAGCTTGTAGGAAATTTTATGTGGGGAAAATTTAAGGATCTGTGAGCATTTATATCACATTAGGAAGTATACCACTACTAAAGCTTTAGTGAAGCATATCATTAGGTGTGGAAGTTCACATGAGTTTAGGTTGTTAGCTATTGATCATCTTACTTAACATGGACTTCTAGGTGATTTTAATAACATCACTGAGAACCATGAACTCAGATGGATTATTATCCTTACTGCTGACAGAGGTTCTGGCCTGAATAAATAGGTTCCTCTCAAGCTATATCAAAATCACAGAGGTTGCTTAGGTGATAAAGTGTTGTAGAAGTGTTATGTATTTTTATTTTCATTACATCATTATTTTATTTTTTATATATATAGTATTGTATATTATCACTATTATATTATGTCTTCAAGTTTGTTGTATTTTATATAGCTTTGATTGCTTATTATTTTGATTTTTAGAGTTATTAGAGTATGTTTTATCATGTTGTCTTGTGTGAGTGATGTTTCTGATGACATTGTTGTAATTTAGATGTGATTTGTGATTTAGATCATGTTTTTAATTGAATTAGTAAGTAGCGGATTATATCATAACTTTAATGCATCTAAGCATGATTTTTATATCTTAACAATGTCACGAAGTGGTTTGGCACGCTCCGGTTACTATGCAACTTTAGCTTAGGTGCTGTGATTGGCTATTATGCTGAGAGTCATGATCTCATTGGTGCATGTTTATGATCGATTATTATTTAAATTATATTATTGTAATATTTTTGATGATCTGAAGAAGCATTGTCAGTAAACGTGAAAGTACTTACCTTAATAAAGATAGTTTTTTGTTATTTTGTTAGTGTTTTATTTACTTTGTATTGCATAGCTGTGTTTCAGTATCTCAGTTTGTTTTCTTTTCATACTAGCTACTTTTCTGGACGCTGTTAGTCTTTGGTGGGCATTTTTTATATATATTTTGCATTATTAATGTACATAACCATAACTGATGAACAGATGCAGCATTAACATCAATTAAGTGAACTGCTGAAAATGTACATTTGAAATGCAAGAGCTATGCACTGGTTTATAAAAATTGTTGTTTTCCTCCACTCGTAGGGCACTAACTCCACTGAGTGGATGCTGGCAGAGCCAAGTTGTTGGAGTCTAATACAATTAAGTATTGATAAATAAGAACAAATGACAATAATAATGTTTGTAACAAATTCCTGGATGGTAGAAATAAGTGGTTGTATTTCCTTATTTATGCTGCTCTCTTCTGTCACAGACTTTAAGTGACTCATCTTCTTTACGAAGATTTCTTGTTGATGAAATGACAGGAAAAAGTTTGAAAAATATGTAGATTTTTACACCAGAAAATTCACTTTGTCTTCTATTCCAATATAAATTACTTTTGATAGAATTCTGATGAGACTGGCAAAATATTCCTGTTAGGAAAAAAATGCATGAAGCAGGGCAAAGGAAATATGTTGCATTCAGGAAGCCATCCTGGCCACTCCCACAACTCAGTGTTTTTTCATTATTCCCAAATCTTGTGTTAAAGAAACATATCACATCCATACTTAATTTCTTATACCACCCAGTCACTAACAAACTACTGATATCATTCTATTTACACATAATACCAATATTCTTACGGCATCCTTTTTCATTATTTATATCATTCATACTTCTATTTTTTCATTTTCTTGTTCTTCTAACCCATCCAAATGATTTTTTTCATCATTTTGTGGCTGTTCTTCCCCTGTCTCCAACTCTCCTTCCTCTCTTTCATAACTTTCTAACACTGCAATTTTGATTTTAACTTCTGAGACCTCTCTGCAAACCTTCCCCTCTTTATTTACCCTATTTCCCCAATATTTCAAACAGTTTCCTTTTCACTTATTTCTGGGTAATATGCCTCCTCTCACAATATTCAAACCTTTTTCTGTTACAAGCTTAAACTTAATGTGTTGATGATTTTGAAGAAAAGAAAAGCTTTAGGTTATCCTGAATATCTGACAGTGTCTTTTATTTCCATTTACCATTATTTACTCAGGTTCAGTGTTACCCAAACTTCCCACTCTTCTGTCCAAACCTTTTGTTTTTATCATGCTCTTTCTTAATGTTATGTACTTTACTATACACAAACAGAAAAAAATTTCTTAGTTCATAGGTAAATTGTAGGCAGTCAGTCTGCAGACTACTACACTCCTAGTCATTAACCATATTGTGACCAAAGGTGAGAATCTCTTTGTATCTTGTGTCTACAAGGTAAATATTGTAACCATTATGCCAACACTCAACATCTACATTAAATGTTCTGAACTGTGCATTTAATTTTCTTTTTAAATACAGACCTATATTTTGAAACAGAAAGTAATTTCATTTAGACAGCATTATCTTTCTTGGTTCATTCATAAAGTATTATGCCACCAAAAAGACTTCAAATGTCATTTCACATAAGTCTTCATTGCTGCTCTTGCCTTTTAAATCTAAACTAGTAGCAAAATAATATTGGTCATAATGCCATACCTGTTAATGGCTTCATTGTTTTTTTTTTTTCTCTGATTCTTACCAAATGTCATTTTCTCTGCATGCTCACTCCTTCAGTTTTCTTGTGCTTCCCTCTTCTTCCATGTTTCTTCTTCTGACTGATTCATACTCTCAGCATAAGTCTTTGTAGCTCTCCTTTCAATCTTTCTATTAGTTTTTTCACCTCACTTTGTTGTTGGTGTATGCCGTTAAACCTGCCTTCTCCACCAGCTGAACATCCCCCCAAATTTATGCCACCAATCCCAACATTGGTTCTTTTTCTACCAGCTTCTTATAAGCATTTTCAGAAATTCCCTGTTAGTGTTCCTGTAGTACTTTCTTTGTCATCATATTCCAATTAGCCTCATATCTATCCCTTAGCTTTTCCTTCTGGATTAAATCAATTACAACTTGTGTTCAAGTACTTCAACATCCAAATCAGCTAAATTTGCCTGCGCTATCCTTGTCTCAGGCTCCACGGGCGCTTCAGCGTTCTCAGCTCTGTAGCTGCTATCCTATACCAAGCTGGAAGTGTCTCAGCCCAGTGGTAGCACTCTTTCACCACTTAATGGCTCAGGCAGAAAAAGGGAGGTTCTCCAGTGGTCTGTCCAAATGTTTAATAGTCAGTATGAATACCACCTCAGATCTCTCCTAAAATGAGCCCACTGACCCTGGGAGGCTAACTGGGTCAACATGAGACACATACATACATACATACATACATATATACATACATAAATTAATGTCTACAACATGCATAGTCTCTCAGTACAGCAACGTATTGCTACCTTCATGAGACACAATATGTTTTGCTTTGACTACTTCTCCAGTATTGACCATGCATTCCATCACACTGCAGCATGCTACATTTGTTCAGTGACACAAAATGTATTTCACAGAAATGCATAAAAGGAATTCAAAGTCGCTTGATCCAAGAATGTTTCTGATGGAAAATAGCTAGGTGTCATTTGGCTGTTAAAAATGATATTTGTTCTGGTCATGTTCAATAAACACACCACACCAAATGACATTTGACAACCTTTATAAAACTTACATAAACATAATTTTATTGAACAATATTTTAATTTATTAATCACAACTTAAATATCCATGTAAGCATTCACTAGGGTAGTGTATCCTCGCTCACGCTGTACATCTATGCACCATCATCACTACCACTCACTTACTCTTACTTATCAAAGCAGCATCCCACTGGTCTCTTTCATCCCAACAACACATTAAATCAAACATCCAACATCAGAGTGGGAACAGAAGAGGGACAAACCTGCCTCTCTTCTCCACCTAAGCACCCAACCCACAAAAGTAACACACAATCCTGAAGGGAGGGAAGGCAGGTAGCAAGCTTACACCAAATCCGATCCCTTACCCTGGTATACTCATATAAAACCACTTAAGCCCCTCCTTAAACATAGCTCTCTTCCTCTCCAACCCTCCTCCCTTCTAATTTAACTTTTCTTTCCCCACCACACCATCTAACTTACTTCTGCTTCCATCCCAGCCCTAATATCCCCTTCTACTTCCCACTCCTGAAACCTTAACCCCTTTTCTTCATTCTTACATGATCCTCAACACTGAAGGTGTCCCTGAACAAATTGGCTTGTTCCAAACCTCATTTGTCTCTGTCCCCTTTAATAAAACCATTGCACTAAATGACATTTGTCAACCTTTATTAAACTTATGTAATGATAACTTTATTGAATAATATTTCAATGTATTAATCACAGCATGATAATCAATGTAACCATTTACTAGGGTAGTGTATCCCTGCTCACCCTGTCCACCTAAGCAGCGTCATCACCATTACTCATTTACTGTTGCTTATCAAAGCAGCGTCCCACTACTCACTTTCATCCCCCAACTCATTTAACTCATTGAATCAAACACCTAATACCAGAGGGGGAACAGAAGAGGGACAAGCCTGCCCCCATTCTCCACCAACCAGCATATGCCACAGGCTGTTCCCCCTCATTCACTACAAAACCTTCACAATCCTTCCAAAACAAACCTAAGTGTACATTAAAGAGATCCAAATAAAAATCATTCAGGGGTACTCCATCCTCTCTGAACCTAACTGGGTCACTTTCATCGAAATCCCTATGCTTTATCACATTAATTCCCAGAGCAATCAGTTGCCTTGACAGCCTAAAATTAATAAACCAATGAGCCCTCTCTAAAGCCATAAAGTGCCAGCATTCTTCCAAAATGACCATGGTACTATTTCCGACCACACAATACACATACCCGGTTATAACCTCTTCAGCATAAGCAGATCCTCTCTTATCCTATATACCAACTGTCTCTTCAGAATTATTTAGAGACCATTACCTACCAAATAAACCACCAGGACTCACAGAAGACCAATTCAGGACTGTATTAAATCAAAACTCCTCCACGAGCTGATGCCACCTGAGGCCTCTGGCACCATGCCATATGACTCTCGGCCCGAAATTATGTAAACCCAATTCTGTGCCAGCCAGCCTAACTGCAGCCCTCTTCACTTCCCGATGAATATAAGAATGACCAAGAATGACAATCTCCTTTCCTAAACAGAGAGAAAGAGATAAAAAAAACATATAGTACTAAGCCAATCACCTTAGCCAATTGAATAATACAAGACAACAAAGCATTTGAAGACCAGTGACCCACCCACTTAATAACCTCAATCTGCCTTCTCTTGTTAAATTCAAGGCCCTTCCAGTGTGAAAGGAATGAGTGAAACAACTCTCTCTTGGAAAACCAATACACCAAACGTCTCTCCTTATCACAGATACAGACTGATAACTTGATATCACCTTGCCCCTATCAACTGAAAAACAAAGTGCTGAGGACTTCTGGCATGAGACAACAGAAATCTCTTAGCCCATCCCACCAAATACAACCAATCATTCCTGGCATTTCCAAGAAGTATCTCCATGCCATTGCCCAACTATCCATTTTAGAGCTACATAACCAAATGTGTACTGACACAGAAAATACTATTACATCCCACCATACTAGTGACCCTCACAACTCTGACACTCTAAAAGCTCCATGATGCATTCATAAAGCCAACTTCACCTGCAAAGTGTAATCCATTGAATCACCACTCACCAAAGCTAAAACCCTGTAACAAAATCTTCAAGACCTGTTTTGTCAACAGCCATTGTCTATCCAGTTCATACTAGCAACTCTACCCCAGCCATTCAACATATGAACCACAGTCCAGGATTTAGTAAAGTCGTGCAACTATGCCACACATGCAAATACATTAATCGCTTCCAGGTCCACCTTGACTGGCTGAACTGCTTTAACTTGCACCCAGGCTGAAGCCAAATAGTGTAACAACAGTTCTTCCAACCAAACTCTCTCTTTGTCAGGCAGCTGCAAAACAAATTTATCAAAATCTTGCAATGCCCTACAATATACCTTCTTTGTAGAAGTTGTCCAGGATTTCTGCACCAGCCATTTGGTTATTTCAGTCCAATTTGCCACACCTCATCTGGCAACACCATCAGCTCACCCACTGTCACTGGAGCTAACTGCCTGAACCTGGAGAACTGAAAACGAGACAAACTATCAGTAATCCCATTCCTAGTACCTGCCACATGCACACCTGTAAAAGAAAAAAATAATCAGCAAATTCTTCAAAACCAACTTACATAATATTAACAAAAGCAAATCAGACTTTGCTGTCTTAGCCTGTAAAACTCACAGCACTGCCACATTGTATGCATGAAAAATAACCCTCTTTCCCCATGGCTCCTGCCAAAGCATAGATGCCACCCAAATAGGTATTAACTTCAAAAAGGCTACATCCCTCTTTCATTCACCCTTAGAATCTGCTGGCCAGTGATTCACAAACTATTCACCTCCAAAAAAGGCCCTCATCCCAATACCCCTTGCCTCATCAGTAAACAATAGCAATTCCCCTTGAACATCCCACTCTATCTGCTAAAAAGACACCCCATTAAACTGTACTAAAACAGGCAACCACAGTACCAGATCAGTACACACCAACATACCAACCAGCACCCAATGACATTTGCTTTTCCAACTTTTAACAAAAATGCCACAGACCCCGAATTGCCTGAAATGCAAAATTCAGAAGCCCTACAAACTCCATATGATCCTCAATCTGCACCTTATCCTTGGATTTCACCCACCAAATCATTCCCTTTAAATGTGTAATCTTCTTATCTGGTAAACAAAACAAACCATTCCTGGAATCCACTAGCAGTCCCAAAAAAAAAAAAACAATGTCTTGCTCAGGTCTTCTAACTTCTACACTGCCAAAGGAACACATCCCTCAAAACTCTCACAAACCCTCAGATGTTCCTTCAAACCCTTCCCTTACTATTAGGAAATCGTCCAGATAATGCACTGCCTTCTGAGTGACCACTGTCTGCTGCAAAATCCAATAGAATGCAGTGCTAAATCTCAAAAGTAACACAGGCCACTAAACATTCCATAGGCATAACCTTGTCAAAGTAAAGCTTGGCCTTAACCACCATGCCCAACAATGACCTCTCTTTTTCCTGCACCAGTACTAAGTGAAATGTGAATTTGATATCCACCTTCATCAACTACAGATCTGTAAACTCCTGAATGACCTGCACCACATCCTCCAAAGACATGTAACTCACTTTCGAGTCATCAACAAAATAAAGTAATTAATGGAGTTCCCTTTGGAGTAAAACAAATGGTGAATCAACTGAAATTCAGTGGCTGGCATCTTAGGACCAAACCTAGTGACAAGTCCTTAAAACTGCTAAAGGGAGGGCTATCGAACAGACCCAGTAACTTACCACAACACCATTTTTTCTCCACAAAACCTTCCAAAATCTCTTTCTTCCCCAACACTGAATTCAAATTCCTACAAATGGACTCAACCCCTCCAACCCTCGATTTAATAGAAAATCCCTCAGAAAACCTGTCACTTAATTTGTTTGCAACTGCCAAATCAGGATATTGCTTCAGCATTTGCCACAATACCTGCACATTAACAGGAGAATGAGTCCCCTGTTCTACAGTGTATTTTTATTGAACTATGTCTATGTAATTATATGTATATACCTGCTACATTATGTGAGACTATGTATTATTAGGTAAGAAGATTAGCGATGAGACTGTTGATTAATTGCATTATAGTACCAACTGATGGTATGTTTTTTATTGGATAGTAGTTTAATTATTAATTGGATGGTGTATATAAGCTGCTTTGTTAACTGAATCTGTTGTACTGATTCTGATGAAGACTTCTGTTGAAAACATACTGTGTTGGTAGCGTTATTAATAAACCGTGTCTATAGAACTCCTCTTGGGGTTTTTATTGTGTTGTGAATATCCACTGTATTCAGTTTGGAGGTCCTATTGTGTTGTGAGCTTCCTTTGTGGTGTTTTAAGGCAATTCATTTGGTTATTTGTGCTCCTTATTGCCTTTCCCTCTGTTTTTGTTATCCCCTGTTCTTCTCCTCGATCCCCAAAAGTACAACCTGACCCATAAAAATTGCCCTTATCATGCATACTTTGAAATCCCTGAAACAAAGAAAGTATCCATCCCAAGTTGGGAAAATGTGGACTTGGATTAACCATGTTTCCTTCCCATCTGCTACACTGCACAACTAAATATATTCCCATGCATTTTCAGCAACTGTGTGAGAACCTACATATCACCCATGAGCAATACCCTGCATTAAAGACCCAACATACTCCCACCCCTTCCCCCTCCTAACTTACCCCATCTGCTAATGGCTCCAAGGCTATCTACCATAGTGGCTAGCAAGATGTCATGGTGTCTAACTTCCCAACACAGTGACTGATCCACCACCTTCCACTTCCAAAACCTCTGATCATACTACAACCAGGTGTTCCCCATCCACAGACATTGTACCTCATGGATCATGAGAAAATAAGCCAGGAGTGGTAACCCCAAGGTGGTATCCTTCTCCAACCCAACCAGACCCCCATATAATAGATAAGGTCTAACACCCAATTGTCCCATGTTCTTGGCCACAGCCTACCTACTCTCCTCCACCCTAAGGCTGCTACAGCTGCCATAAGGTGTTTGCTATTTGTGGTCTCCAATTCCATCAGTTGTTGAACCACTTCACCATCAAATAATTCAAAGATATCAACATACTCACCCTTCAACATCTTTTCTTTAACTTATGGCAGTATGTGAGGTGTCATAAAGAGTTCACCCTTGTCCCAAGGCCTTCATTGCTAACCAATCACCCAGATGGATCCCAAAACCTAACCCATCCTCATGTTGTTGTGACTCTAACCTGCCTATGGATGACCCAAAACTATCCATAGACAACCCTAATCCATCCTTCCCAGCAGATATCTCCCTTTGCCCCCTACACTAAGTCTCTGGCAATCTTCTATGGTGCCACTTCACTAATCTCCTGAAGTAACTCATTCCCTCCTATCCCAGAACTATTCCCAAACTGCACCAAGTCTGACATGCCTACATGAAGACCAAACAATGTCTCCTTACCTGTGACAGTAGTCAGAACCTCCACTATGACAGCATCCCTCAAATGCCCTGCCCAAAGTCATGTTATTAATTTTCTGATTTAGTCAAGCCTGAGGGGTACCAAATTAACAGCTTGATCTAGCTGAAATACAATCAGACATTTCAGTGAAGCTCACTGATAAAGAAAGCTGGATAAATGTTTACTAGAGCAATACTGGCAGCCATTTTCTTTTTGGATAGTGTGAGTTAGATATATTCATGCTGGAGGGAGTTGTTGAGAAACCAGCATAGTTTATTGGACAAGATTTGTTAACTTGCTGTGTTTTTTCTAGAGGTGGTGGCAAGGTTAAGCTATATTCAAGGTGAGAAAGCAAGTTCTAAAATGTTAAGTGATTGATTGAGCCAAATGCTCAGAAAAAAATGCTGTGGTTGTTTCAATAAGATTGTGATATTGGTCCATATCACTGACATCAGTGAAGGCTTCTGTAAGTCTTTTCTTTTTGCCAAAGAGCATAGCTTTTATTTTCCTTGGTTTGAAAGAAGCTTTTTGAAGCTGAAACATTTGTTTTAATCAAAGAAGGGTCCTTTGTAGTTGGCTTTAGATGACATGATGGGCATGGTTTGATGTATAGATGGCCATGTCATCAGTCTATAAAAGGAGTTCAATATGGGGTAAGTCAAAAGGGAGTTTATTTATAAAATGGAGAATAGTAGAGAGGAAGTATACATCCCAAAAGAACAACAGAAATTATTACAGGGAGTGTCAGATAAAGAGAAGTTGATCTTAACAGTAAATGACCTGATAGATAAACAGTCTTTGAACCATCAAATTGTTTCTGGGCCGATACTGATGTCTAGGGTTAGTACAACTGAGTAGTCAACCATATCAAAGGCTTAATTTAGGTCAATGAGCATGGTCATAGTTTGGTTGCCTTTATCCATGCTAGTTATTTTGCCATCTTTTGGGATCCAGATTGTATTCACAGTCATTCTGACCACCCAAAACATATAATACATTTTTGAGAGCAAGTGGTATTTTTGCATGTAATTTTTATGTTGGTTACATATCCATTTTTCCACAATTCTGCCAAGAGTGAAGAATCAGGATTATAGAGACTGGCCAGAAGTGACTCGTGGATGTTGGTTTGAGAAACATAGGAATAGTTGTGAAAAAGGCTGACTTCCAGAATTAGAGCATGTTAGTAGTGAGGCACGGGTTGTCCACGTGTTTTAGAAGGGTGACTATTCAGTCTCTACATTGATGGAGAAACTATGAACAAATGCTGTCAGGGCCAGCAGGTAAGTCAAGTGGGATTTACTAAAGCAATGGAATGATGTAGTTTGTTGTGATTTTACTGAAGTAGAAGGGATGACCATATTCAGGGGGCTTTGGTCTGTTTGGGTGAAGGAGGATATATTGCCGTGAAAGGAAGACAGATTGGAGAATTCTTTCAAAAAGTCAAATGGAGAATGTTTGAACAATTGGAAAAAGAACACATTCTATATACACTTAGCTGTGTTCAAATTTCAAGATATTGAATGCACTTTCTTGGTGCTTCATAGTCCAGCATACTCTATATTTGACTGTTTGTACAGCGGAAAGTTAAAAAAATAAATAAAAGACAGAATTAATGGATATTGCCCTGTACCTTTGCTATGTGATTTTTGCTGTAAGTGACTGTTTCAGGTTATCCTAAGGTGGCATCAGTTATGTTTATAGGATGACAACAGTGAAACACGACACAAATTATTTTTGTAGCTTTTATCAATATTAATACCATGGAAGTTACATCTAAATAGTGCTACACCACTAACATTTTCTTTCTCATGAATTATATGACATAAAGTGGACAGGTATACAAAGGCAACAATCCAGCTGGCTGGAAATTAATAACAGGTGATGCAGGCTTTGTTCTAACTCAAACATGAAAATAGATGGTTACTCAGTATTCTTTGTTTAGACCAGTTATTAATTCTGGAATTAACAGTGTTTAAGGCTTTTGGCAGTGAACGAGATATATTTCAACAGTAGCTAAGGCATGAGTCACTACAGTATGAGATGATGTCTATGGCAGTGCATTGCACCGATGAAATAAACGTTTATAACATTGTAAGAGCATTACACTTTTTTAAAGGTTTAGGAGGATACTCAAATGACACTGAGAGCTGAGAGTAAATTGTAGAGCCCAAATACTTGCAAAGAGCTATATCAAACAGTTTAAGGGGCAATAATTGCCTATCATGTTACTTGTTCTAGTATAGCCTTGTAGTACCATTTAAAAGCTATTTGGCATTATGCATTGATAAACCCTAGTTTTATACAATGGCAGGCAAGCTAGAATATTATTTAATGCTATTTATCAATAATTGCATAAATCAACTGTGTATCTCTTTTTGCCTAAGCCTAATGTGGACCATAATGAGATTGCAAAATAAGCCAATCCATCCATCCATCCATCCATCCATCCATCCATCCATCCATCCATCCATCCATCCATCCACCCAATCATCAAGATCCAGGGTTTACACTGATACACCTATGGCCAATTTAGTGTCCAATCCACCTACTGCATGTTCAAAATAAGCCAATACCTTTAATAAAATTTAACTATTTCAATCTAGTTTTATTTTATAAATTGTTAACTAGGTAGGCCCAATGGACACAAATGTACCTTTTCAGGCATGACCTATGAGGATTGTATGGTTAGGTGGCTTCCTTGGAGTTGTGCTGTAGAGAAAATAATTTAGATAGAATCATATCTTGTATACTAGACTTAAGGATGCAGCTTCTTAACACTTCAGAGCAATAAACTCAAAATTGTATCTCATTAAATTCACTGATTTTATCAAAACAGTCAAGAAATGTACCCATCTTTGGTTTATCATTGGCTGTTACTGAGCCATTCAGCCAAGTAAGTTCTTATATTTTAATTACAGTACTTAGCACTTTCAGTCCAGAGCAGTAGGAAGTTCATTAATTCCTTTACTTTATGAGGTCTTCTAACTCACAAAAACACTTGATTTCTGAGAGGTTTTCTCCCAAATTATCTTTTTAGAGCACACCTTATATCACTTGCAACATTTTATAAATGGTGAAAGATGTTTATTAGACAATAAGTTACAAACTTCTCTTAATTTTACAAATTTGTCTGGTTACCCTGAATTTATTTTGCAAATTTATAGTCAAATGGACAAATATATTTCTATAAGAGTCCAAGCTAAATCCAGCATTGCAATGAGAGAATAGATTTTTTGTTCAAGAGCTTTCTAGTGATATATGACAAAAGTGTGTGATACACTGCTGTTTTGTGGTATTGTGAAATCAGTGTAAATTATGGGCATTGCATTTTCACAATATTTCAAAAGAGCAATATTAATTTATTAAACCATTTGTGCAGGATATTAACTGTGAGGTATAAGATGACTGCATTTGCTTGCCTGTAGGTCAAAATTTTTATAGTAGTAGTTATAAATGAAATATAATTAATATTCAAAATTGCTTTACCATACAAACATTTGTATATCTGAAAGCCTTTCCATTATATACAGTGTTTCATAGTTAATATTTAACCAAAATAGTAAAAAATGGGGATTCCAACCACAATGACCACCAAGAACAGAAGAACACAGGCTGGAAGGAAACACTCAGGTCCACAATTTCTTCAAAGTTTAATGGCAAATATGCTTATCTTCTATTTGTGCCATTAAACCTTGAAGTAATTGTGGACCTGAGTGCTTCCTTCCAGCCTGTTTTCTTCTGTTCATAGTTAATATTTAACTAACATCTACAGATCACATCTGCTACCCTAACATGACTTTGTCACATTCATTATCTGCATAATTAATGTAAATATGGAATATGTCATATTTCACAACTTTTTGCAAACACTCCTAATAAACACTACCCTTTTCATTCCACACTGACTATTATATTGCACATGCCCAGCAAATAATGTCAGGTTTTAGATGGTACCTTTGTCTGTCTCACCCTTACCCTTTTGTCAGAATGTACTAAGATATTATATTAGTATACCAAAGCCTTCCACAAATTTATCAACTAATAGTATTATTTTAATTCCATCAATATTCAGGAGTTGTCTTTGCAAGGCAACACACAGCTAAGAATACATGCATTATACATTGTCTTTGAATCACTGCAGACCTTTGCATGGCAGCACTTGTCTATGAATCCCAACCCATGTGTATTTAAGCTAGGATGTGGAAGGGCCATACAAATCATTTGAAAATAATATCTTCCAAAGATTATATCATGTTTCTTTGTTTATATCCAGACCCAGATATTCCAGAAATTATCTTTACTTTAACTAAAGTAGCTAAATCTTCAGTTTTAAGACTAAATTTGACAAATCACTCATTTTCTTCTTGATATTAAGTGCAATGTATTAGCTAAATAAGCTGTTATCCCATCAAAATTAAAATATATATATCTTTAGAATTCTTAGGGATAAACGATGCAAAATTAAACTCTAAGAAACCATGTTTGCTCAAATCCTAAGAAGAAATTTCACTGCATACTGAAAGGTAATCCAACTACTATGTTTTTTCCTCCAGAAAAGCATCGATGATTAACAAACACATTTTTAATATTTATTTTCCATATTAAATAATCTTGACAATAGATTTTCATGACCATTTTTAAAACATTGAAGTACTCCTTCATGATGGCTCTTTCTAATGTTGGGGTGTCTAAACAGTTTAGAGATCTTATAATACAAGATTTTTAATACTATTATTTATAAGTAAGTAAGTTGTTCAGAATTAAAATTGTTCTTTTAAAAAAATCAAAGGGCGTGCCAATATAGGTTAAAACTTGATCAAATTATTAAAAAAATCAATCTGTTTTTCTTTCTTTAAAATGAAACATTTTTGGGATTCCAAAATTATTAAGATAGTGTATCAGAAAGCTTCAGTCATACTGGAATGCTACCCAATATTAAATCCCTACTCCATTAAGAAATACTTGATAAAGTATGACAAACATATCAAAGTTTGCATCATTGTTTATCAGTTCATTAAAATTGTCGGACTGTATTTCAGAACTTCTTATCATTTTCTTTATGAAGATTTGTGGATCTGTTTAAGCCCAGGTATGTTTGGATTTGGTCTTCCAAAAGGTGCTTGTCCATCAAGCCTGTGCTTAACTTAAACTGCTTTACTAAAATTGTTTATGTCCTCTAACTTGAATATATGCCGAGAAATTTTAAGCTTCTATGTGATATGTTTTTAAAGCAGCAATATATTTCAGACGTTCATGTAAATAATTTCATTTCCCCCATAGGAAGTCCTTTAACACATGCCATAAACATTAAGATGGTTGGGCCCACAATAGGAAAATTAAGCATGTTCTCAAGATTCTTCAAAGTTCTTGTTTGGGAAACTTGTAGAATAGGGATTACCCTGACCTGTCTGGCATTTTTTAAAGAATACAACTGACTTTGACTCTCTCTATATTTTCAATTGCATGTCAGTTTAGGACTTATTGACTTTTAATGCTTTCAGCAAGAATTTGATATTCCACACACTGAGTTTTACAAATATCCACAGGTGAGACATTTAACTGTTATGAAGGCATAAATGATTGCTTTATATCAACCCGTCTTTAATTAATTATGATGGTTAACTAATGACAAGTATTTGTTAGGTCATGTGAGCCCAAGACAGAGCCATCCTCTTGTATTGCCTACTCATCTATACTTCCACACTTTCTTTCTTTCAGTATCTTTCTCTTTTTCTCCCTCTCTCATTCACATAACTGAGTACACTTTTATAAAACATGTGATATGTTTTATGCTAGAGGCTATCCCCATTACCTTTGTGAAAACATCAAACCAGAGGTTAATTACAGGTAGGATATATACATTTCAGTCTATAATGTGGGACAATTGTGTAAAAGAAAAGATGCACCAGACAAAGAAGGAATACCAGTTAGTGAACAAAGATGCTAACAGAACAGGTGTGATAGCAAACTACAAGGCATCAGAGGCACTCTACCAGCTTTGGGAAAGGGATCAGTTGATGATACAAAGAAACAGCATCAGGTTGCAAGGCAAAGGTTGAAATATAAAAATGATAGTCATCAAACACCCTTCACAGTGGATGCCAGCAGCAAACTGTTCACCAGTCTACAGGTCATCAAAGGCAGATGGAAGGAGTATTTCCAGCAGCTTCTGAATAAATAAAACCCCACAGAAGCTGTTTCACCCCAGACAGAGCCTACAATGAAAGAAGACGAGTCCTTATTTGAAGAAGTAAGAACAGAGTTTAAGAAAATGAAGTCAGGGAAAGCGACAGACTAAGATGAGGACAAGGAATATATGATCAAGATGTTGTGTAAGCTAGGGGAGAGATGGTTCCAGAGAGTATTCCTAGCAGTATGGTGAGATAGATGTAACTCATATGACTGGAGAACAAGCATACTAGTGCCAGTGTACAACAGCAAACAGGGTATTCACAACTCTAGGCAGTACAGTGGTTCAAATTTCTGTCACATTTCAAGAAAAGTCAGGAGAAGATGACTGATAAATGAATATGTACAGCAGTAGAAAGTAAGATGAGAAATATGCAGTTTGGATTTAGATCAGGATGAAGCACAACTGGCCCAATGTTTGCAGTGAGAGTTACAGTTGAGAAGATGAAAAAAGAGTTCATTTGGGCATTCCTAGACTTGGAGACAGTGTATGACAAGATACCAAGAAAGCTAATCTGGGCAATACTGTGATGGTTCAAAGTCCCAGAAACATTGGTAGAATTAGTACAGGCTATGCACAAGGACCCGCAAACATAATTACAAACACTGTTTGGACTCAGAGAGGGGTTTCCAGTGGGAGTGGGTATGCATCAGGGTTCAGCTCTGAGCCTAGTGCTCTTCTTATGGTGATGGACTACATTAGCCAACAGGTCACCAGGGACAGATCAACAAAGCTGCTGTATGCAGATGATGTGACATTACAGGCAGACTCTGAACAAAAACTTCAGCAAATGATAGAAGAATGGAATGCAAAGCTGAAGGCACACGGGGTGAGACTGAGTAAATATTAGACAGTTGTAATGGCTGCAAATGGGAAATCCAAAGAGGCTGAGAACTGAGATAGAGTGGAAAATATTGTGAGAGGTTAGCAGTTTATAGTATCTAGGAGGAATGGTTGAAGTTAAAGGAAGTCTGAATAAAGAAGTCAAAGATAGAATCAGAGGGGTTACAGTCAACTAGCAAAAAATGTCAGGGGTATTATGTGACAGAAGAATGCCAGAGAGGCTGAAAAGTAAATTATACAAAACAGTGGTATGCACAGTACTACAGTATCGTACAGAAACCTAGGCAGTGAAGGCAGAGCAGTTGAGAAAGCTAAAGGGGATGGAGATGAAATGCCTGAGACAGGTGGTAAGATGTATACAGTAAGACAAATGAAGAAGTGAAGACATCAGAGCAGAAGCCAAGTAGCTCCAGTTGCAGAGGTCAAAGATTACAGATTACAGTGGTTCAGGCACATGTGCACAAAAGTAGAAGACAGTCTGCTGAAGAAGATTTGTGACAGACAGTAAGAAGGAAAGAGGAACTGAGGGCATCCAACAAAGAGATGGATGGATTGCATAAGAGAAGACCTGTGAAAGTCAGGCATGACTGTTGAAAAAGTTAGGTGAGTGGCATTATATCAAGGGAGAGAAAGGACAGGTGACACAACACCCTGAACCCATGTAGAAAAATGGGAAAATGGAGTGTTGGTGATGAAGATGAGGAGGAGGAGGAGGACAAGGAATTGCGTATTGTCTAGCAATGACAAAAAGACTCAAAATATTTCAGACATATATGGTCATGGCATATGTCTATGCAAGATCTTTCTAAGCTATTATTTCTATTCAATGGTGTATATTTTACCTATGTAAAGAGTGTATGTGAAGTCTTGGGTAACATACTTAACATTGTTTGTAAGAGAAAAAGGAACAAAAAATATTTAGAATCTGCTCTGTCAAAGGTTTAACGCAGGTCTTCCAAGTAATCAGCTACAAGTAGCTGCAGTATGTGTAACCAGAACCCTAATATCAATAAAGAAAGGGTGTAGAATTGGAACAAATACAATCTTGGATAAAAAATAGAAGAACAAATTGTGGTTTTGGATAAAGTATTAATTAAGGGGTGGCAGTAGATAAAACATTTTGGGTTTTAAACAACTTTGCTGGTAGATTAGGATAAACTGAGGCAATGCTCCTGGATTAAATTAATTTATTAGTATTAATAGTGTAAAAAAGGTTAAACCTGTGAAACTGTAATGTTAACAATCTTTTAAATTAAGAAAAGCTGTCATTTGCCATTTTCTCATGTCATCTTACTCGATCTCATAATCTTACTTTTTGTCAGGTGATCAAGTTGACTTTATGATTTAGTATAATATTCTGACGAAGTCCCTGTTTTTGGATGAAATTACTAAATCAATAAACATGCTTGGTGGTTCTGTGTTTTTTGCAGTATTTCTGCTGGTTATAACTTTTAACTAAATAAATAAAATCCTGCTCAGTTTATATTTTCAATTCACACAATTTCTCATCATCATCATCATCTTTCGGCTTTTCCCATTAGGGGTCGCCACAGCGGATCATCTCTTTCCATTTCTTCCTATCCTCTGCATCTTGCTCTGTCACACCAACCGCCTGCATGTCCTTTCTCACCACGTCCATAATTTCTAAATACCAAATTTATGTTGTAAATAGTACTTATTTAATGTTGTTAAAACTTGCAACTTGTTTTTCTGCTTAATAAAGAAACTACTCTGCATGGAATTTTCCAGAAGAAGGTTGTTAGAAAATAAAAATGTCTTCTACCTCTGAAAATATGTTATTAGTCCAAGAATTATTTTTTTTAATATAGAATTGAGAAGTTTGTGTGGAAATGGTAAATTACACTGGTTCCAATCCCTTTGGAAGTAATTAATGGAAAGTAAGTCACTAGCACTGACCAATGATATTACAATTGTATGTATTTTATGAGTAATAATTTGCTGATACAACTTAGAAGAGATCAGAGTTAGTTGTGCAAATACAGAGAGGGAATTTGTAAATGCTTATATGTTAAGTTTACAATTTAAGACACTGACTGTAGAGAACTCAGTTATCAAATAGTGATTTATTTTATCCCACCTCCTTAGTAATACATTCCTTAGAATTGAGGTTCAAAAATATTATGTTTTGTTTAACATGTCATATGCATTCAGTACATTTGAAAATTGATTTTGAAAGAAAAGACATTATAATGACCACTTCAGAAAAATATAACTGTGAGTGCAGAGCAGAATCTTGATGTTTTTTTTTATTGTTTTCAAATGTACCAGTCAAAGGAAAATGATGGTCTTAGATAAGTATTTTTAAATTTATTTTGAGTGAGACACTTTATGCTTTCAATATGTTGTTCCTTATCCCTAATGAGCATAACAAGCTGATAGGTAACCACATGCATTGGCTGAAAGAAATAAAAGATAAAAATAACAGAAATAAATCAGTTTTCTGGAACTATGGGGTATAGCCAGGGAAATGCCACATAAGCCACATTGCAAAATTAATTTGTGAGGAATTAGCAGTTTGGTTTAGGATAATGGCATGAATCACCCTAGATTCAAAGAAATAAAGTTATAAGAGTACAAGTCAGCTAAAAAGTAGCTATGTATTGCTGTATGATTGTCATATTCCCAGTTATGCAATTAAATGTTTCTAATGCATTTATTTTATTGTATGTACAGCACTTCTAATTCCAATCAGCTTACATTTCTTAGAAATGGGCAGCTGTAATATTCCACGTGGGGTTGGAGTGCTCCTATCTGGTACCTGGAATATAATGTATAATTCTGAATGTAATGTCAGCACTTCCATTTTCTTCAACGATGCTTTCCTTTGAATGACCTCATTTTTTTGCAATGCACCTTTCAGAATTTTCCATAAACCTGCCTGGCAGCTGATGTTTGCATAAAAAATGTTGCATCACTTTTAAAAGTTTTCAATGATTGATGTTTGTTTACTTGGAAAGTCTGACTGTTACTGGCAAAGGTGTCCTTTTTAGTAGATGCCCAGGGAGAAAAGCTTCAAGGTACCATATTTAATGAACTTCAGTATTTACAATAACAACTTTTAATGCAGATAAAGTGAGTGCACAACATAAAATCAAGCTAATAAATTAAACATCTTAAGTGAATGAAAGTGTGAAGTAAACAAGATGGACTTTCACATGTAGCGTGGGCTCACTACAAAAAAATACTGCCCTTATGCAAAATGGGTTTAGTGTACACAACTTTATATATTTAAGGAAAGCTTGAGTCTTGACTTTTCATCTCACTTGACCTCTGACTGTTATGTGTGACCTCTAATCCATGCAAACATCTATTTTCTAACCCACTTATTTTGTTGGTGATTTCAGCAATAACAAGCTGAGCAGGGTAATCCAACTTTCATATTCATCAAAACACTGTAGAACTCAATATTAGGAATGTATAGGCATTTCATGGCCAGTTGAGAGGTTCAGTATTGCTAGTATGTCCAGGGTGTGCCATGGGGCCTCCTTGCAGATAGGTATGGCATTGGATGAGGTGACTCTTTACAATGTTATCCAGTTGGTAGGCTCATATATTGTCAGGGTATATGGTTACCCAGTTAAACAGGTAGTAGACCATATATAATGGTGTCTCCTGTTGTATTTTGTGGCTGATACTGGATATACCTTGGATCGGTGTATAATGCCATCTATCAGTACCATAAGATGCTGTACAACACCATACATTTGCTGAAACTGAACATTGTTGAACATGTATCGAGTCTCCTAATTGGGTATTCTCTCTCTGACTGGATACATTTGGTGGTGGACTGCAGTGCCCAGCTGAGACCTTTATTTATTTATTTTTCATGTGCACCATTTTACATTATATGGCTGCATGCAAACAAATACAACTTGGGAACATTGCAGTACTGTCTGAGAGACATGATGTAGTAGCAGAAGAGGAGTCAGAGGCAGAGTCCTCAGAGGTAATGTCTACAGTCCAATCCAAGTGAGGCAGAGATGGGCATTTTACATTCCAACACTGGCAAGGGGGTATCAGCTGATCCATAACTATGGGATATCATATGGACAATAAAGAATAAATCTGAATGCATACATTATCAAATCCAAGCTATGCATTGCAGAGAACTAACTGGCCATGTTGTGCAACAGACATTAACTTAACACTGCCAGGCTCCATGGCACAGAGGGATTGAACCCTTTCTTTGACACAGATAACTGGGATTCTGGTACTGAATGAGGGTAGCAAGCAGTCAGGTAGCACAAGAAGAAATACAATTTCACCAGTGTAGACATGGGTAACCAATTCCTGTTCTTGATTGGAGGGGGCTGGGTTGCTTACTGGCAATATTCCTTATGGAAAGGAAAGGTGATCAGTGCTGCCAACTCATTGCATATCCCCCACTGAATCCTCAAGCCAAGTGGCCACAGGGAAAACCTAGGGCTAAAAAGAAAACATATGAACCATCTCAATGGCCTTTTAAATGGTGGCCCCACATAGAAGACCCTAGCCCTTATAATGAGGAATGGATGGGTTGATTGTCTGTGTAGGGGATGGCAGGCAGTGAGTGCAAAGAGTGACAAAAAGCAACACATTATCTTACCCATACAGGTCAGACAGTAAGAAGGGCACAGTCATCATCATTTGATGATCCTATGAATAGAGGCTGCCGTGGCCAGGGATGACAGTTATGCAGTCTCCTAAACAATGTATGCTAGCTGTCTAAGCCCAGTCTGTACCGATACACCTCACATCTACACCATTACACAGCCACAGCCTATATAGTCTGCACTGGCAAAACACATGTCAGTAGTCTTATGCACATCAATAAATACCATGAAAGTTACCAATGACCTAAGCATGCATGCTTGCTCCAAGTCTCTTTATGCCAGGTCATTCTACACGAGATGCCTGTCATCCCATAGTCCATGTAATGGTTGTATATCCTAATGCAGGCCATATAATTTGCTCCCCATGTAACACTACCAAAAAGAAAAAAACAAACTAGAAAACAAATAAGTAGACAAATGGCTCAGGCTCACAACAACAAATGGGTTTATTCAAAGTGAAGAGCTTTTCATCTCATACACTATCACAGAGCCTTCTTCAGACCAGTAAAAACATAACACAAAAGGTGAAACCCATGTATTTATAGTGGCTGTCTGTGCCAAGATTACTGATCTACACAACCACTGATTAACACCAAGTATGATACATAGATGAGGTAAAGTCTTGTAATCATGTTAGCAATACTTCTCTCCAACAGTGGATGTGTGGACAACAGAGGTAGTGTTGCTGATGGATTCCATCTGTGATGGTTTCTCCTGTGTAACCATGATTTGAATGACACTGATAGGATGTCTAACTTTAAAAAGAGGTGATATCAAAGGTCTGGCCTGCCTTTTCACTGTTGGGACATATGTGGGGACTGTGTGCATGCTCTTCAGTATAATGCCCCCTTTGGTATGTATCTAACCAGACATTTCCAACAATTGGAATATCCATAGAGGTTCATCACTAAATGAATACAGGGCATAAGTAACATGTCCATTTCAGACTGCCTCAATGCCCTATCCCTGTATTCTGTCTCCTGCAGACTGTTGAGAGGAGATCTATGCCTGGCATACAAGGCATTGTCTGTCCCATCTCTGATGGACTTCCTGCATATCAGCAAAACAAACTGCAGCAGAATTATCCATTCTAAAGATTTAAACCTTGCCAGTGATATAACTAGAACCTGCCAGAGAGACAGGTGTGTATTCCAGAGATTACTCTGTCTCTGGAACAGGCTCCTCATCCATGTGAAGCAGAGTTCCTCTTTAACCCAATTCAAGTGTAACTTGGACAGTTGGATGGGGAACAGGAAATTCATCCCTGGTTTGACACCTGTGTCTCTAATGGACACAGGTAACCTGAAAATGGTTCACCTCCCAGGCCCCTACTTGTAAATGTTTCATCTCCCAAGCCCCTGCTTATAATTATCAAGGGTACCAGAACTTGTCAGAGATTCGGGATTCATGGCTATGCTTAAAAAGGCCCTTGTGGTCGTTAGCCTAGTAAACACATATGAACCTATGAGCATTCACAAAAATACCCTCACTGGCTTCATCTGGCTGTGCCCTATGCACACTGCATTCTTTCCCAGCCTCATGTGATTTCCTGATACCATTATGTTCCATGCTGTTGTGTAATACCCTCCACATGTGAAAACATAAACTTAGCACATGTGTGGCTTTGCTTAAACATATGCCTCTCTCTCCTGACCCTCAACAATTATGCAGATAAATGACAGTTCCGTGAATAGCACACGGTGCATATATACCTTGTTATGCAGGGTGGTGGAGCTTCAGTACCTTAATAACTGATATGCAAAGGTATTTTGTGAATAACTGCTTCTTGCATTTTTATCAGAGTAAAACAAGAAAATCCACATTCTATTGCTAACATGCTGCATCCTCATAAGTCACTTGGGTAGTCATCACCAGACCAGCTTCCACATCCACACTGCTGACAGATATGAGAGTTCACTTACCTATCCCAGAAAAGCTTACCAGAATCTCCTCCACTTCAGCAAGCTGCCTCTATGTCAGTGGTTTATCTTCTATTATGGTTGTGCATTGGTCATGGTATGTAATATCATATTGGTGATTTTATGGCCATCCACAATGCTGATGTCCTGCACCTCTCCTTGCTATGCCTACTTCTGGCAAGCCTTGAGAGTTTTATCTTCCTTCAGGAAACACATATTTAGACTGTTCTGACTGTATTTATGGTGATATGATATTTTGATTGTGTATTCATTATTAAGTATGTTGTACTGCAGAATATATTTGAATATGACACCATTCATAGCCGTACAAATACATATTCCAAGGTTATCCATAGATAAACATGGGCTAAGCATAGAGAATTACTGTGATTGCATGTTACTGCTTAACCGCAACTAGCGGCTTATGATTAAGGATTCTCCTCTTGAACTGCTGCTGTATACTGTTTAAAAGAAACAATAAATTGTGTTATAAAGTTGTTTGTTGTTAACTGCTGTTGTGCCTTAAAGTGGAAGCCCTATCAGTTGATTTACTTATATAATGATAGTTCCCTATCTGCATACATGCTCTTAACTGATTATCCATTATCAGGTCTCACCACCCTACCTTGAATGGCTCAGTATGCTGGAATAAATATCCCCTTGCTGAAACCCATCAAGAAAATATTCTGCCTCGCCCTCGCTAGTGAACAAAAATTGTCTAAGGTTAATAACATCTGCTTATTGTAAAAGTTGTTTTACCTTATAGCTGAACTGGGTCTATAGCACACCTTAGAAGTCACAACTGCCCAAACAGTAAAACGGCTCATTAAACTTGCCAAGAGCAGGCTGCTAGGTTAACCCGACTGCCTTATTGTATCGGTAACTGCCCAGATAATTACATTTAAGGCCTGAAGCAGAAGCAGACCTTTTTGCCATTTTATATGTCACAGCAAAAGAAGCCTGTGAAGTTTGTCATTTATATGCAAAAAAGAAGTTATCTTAAGAAAATTGAGCTAAAATATCCTTTAAAATTTGAGTTAAATTATAAGTCATCAAGCTTTCTCACTGTGGAAATCCTGTAATTTGGATTAGCTCCACTCCGCTTGCCCTAACAAGCTCGCTCTGTGACTCACCCTGCCCCATATCCCACCTGCCCCCAGTAGTGCTAAATTTATAATCACCTTGCCACTCCCCCATCAGAAATAATCAGCTTTTCCCCACTCATTCATTCGACCCACCCCTACTACTCAAACTCTGTCCAGCCTCTTACTCTAAATGAATTAATAACCATCCCAACTCTAGTTTTAAACAAGCTATATTTAAATATCTCTATAATGCCTCCACAAATCTACACCACTCCTACTAAATCAAAGCCTTTTTACTGGCTAATACCCCCACTGATCACTCTTTATCTTCTCACAGCCTATGAATTTCAATACCTCCCAAGCTCTCACTACCCCAGATCCAAAACCAGCACTCCTAATCTATTAATTAACCTTAATCAACTACTACCCAACTTCTCATCAAACTCTTCTAATGCAAAAACTCAGCATCCCATTATAGCCACGTATATTAACCGTAGAACTAAATACTATCACAAACTCTTAATAAAACTCCAGAAACTTGCAATAAGATTACTACCTAACCTCATAGTGGATGGGGACATCTACCCTAACCCAGGGCCAACCCCACCTGATGCTACCAACCCCACAAATAACACCCTTACTAGCCTGTGAAACTCAAATAAGCCCTCCAACTCACTCCAAGTCTGTCACCTAAACATTAGACGTATAAATAAGAAAATTCATTACTTACATGCCCTCTTGCATATACATTCCATTGATGTACTGTGCCTTTCCCGAAACCTGGCTCAAACCTACTACCACTGATAATGAGGTTATACCCCCAGGTTACAATATATTAAGACTTGATCACATCTCTAGGAAGGGAGGGGGGTAGCCATCTTGTATAAAGCCACACTAGAAGTAACCAAAACTAGTACTCCACATGCTTTGCTAACTGACAATGCAAAAATACTCATCACTAAGATACAAATCAATAAACACAAATCTATAAACATTGTGTGTATCTATATTCCTCCAGGTAACAACACAAATACCTTGGAGGGCATCATCCAATGGCTGTCCATTAATTGTCCACAAGAAACTATTATTCTCAGGGACTATAATATTGACTGGAACACCGGTTCTTCAGACTTCCCCACCACCCATATAAATTTGTATGGCTTCTCCCAGATCATCTCTTCCCCTACCAGAATCAATAAGCCTAACAAAAAAGAAAGCATCCTAGACTGGATATTAATAAACAACCACCCCCATATATATAAAGCAGGCACCCTACCTGAAGACATCAGCGATCACTTCCTGACCTATATAATTAGAAAAAGAAATGACATCCTTCAACAATCTACCTTCAAAACCATTAGGAATAATAAGAGCTTCATTCAGACTAAATTCCAATATGAACTTAACTCATGTGACTGAACTGACCTAAAACTGCTTCCACTAGATAAAGCAGTTTTGTACTTTAACTCTGCATTTCTTGCTATCTTGGATAACCATGCTCCCAAATGTACTATCAGAACCAATAATAAAGTAGCACCATGGCTGTCAAATGATACTAGACAAAAAATCATTTGCAGAAATAAAGTGTGGGCCTCCTGGAGAACCACTAAATCCTCAAAAGACCATCTCATATATAAACAACTAAGAAATGATACAAAGAAGTCCATTATGCTAGACAAAAAAACAACTACTACTGTAATCTGCAACAAAAGCACAAAATCATCCACAAAAATTTTGGTCAAGCATAAATAAACTTCTCCACCCAGGATAATCATCTACCCCTACCCCATTGACTACCCTCCAAAAACCTCCAGAAATTGTTGCTAACACCTTTAACACTTTCTTTACAGAAACTGTGTAATCCCTTGCCAACAAACTAACTCCCAATACCCCAAGTTCTACCAATCCTGCAACCAATAATCACACCCTCTTCAAGTTTGAGCCAGTTCCAACATCTTTTATTATGTCCCTACTCAAGAAACTGAAACCCACCACCCTTTTGGCAGCACAGAGTATCTCCAAAAAGCTGCTAATGAACTAGCATACCCTATTTCAATATTAGTCAATAGAACTATTCTTGAAGCTTATATCCCCTCCATCTGAAAAATCTCCCACATTATTCCTCTCCATAAAGGGGGAAATTCCACTGAACTCTCAAATTGCAGGCCTATAGCCATCCTGTCACCCTTGTCTAAAATAATGGAAAAATGTACCCATAAACAATTCCTAGTCTATCTTAATCAGAACAATCTCCTAGCCCCCCTCACAGCACAGATCTAGACCTTGCCATAGTACAACCTCAGCCCTTCTTTCCTTCTCTCACACAATAAATCAAAACTGTAATAACAATAAGCTCTCTTCAGCCCTCTTCCTAGACCTTTCCAAGGCATTTGACATGGAAAACCACCAGCTACTCTTAGAGACACTAAAAACACTCCCCATAGATAACCTAGCACTTAGCTGGTTTCATTCTTATCTAAGTGGCAGACAACAAGCTGTACTATGGAAAGATAACCTATCTTCCCTTTTACCAATCAACCTTGGAGTCCCCCAGGAATCTATATTAGGTCCCCTCCTATTCTCCATCTTCATTAATAACCTGCATAAAGTCATCCCAGATGCAACCTGTATTCAGTATGCAGATAACTCAAACCTAATCTGCCACCTCCCCCACAGACTTACAATCTTTATCCCAAAACACTTTCAACAAAGTAGAGAACTGGCTCACTGGTTGCCGTCTACTATTAAACCCAGATAAAACCAAGCTGTTACTCTTCACCCCCACTCGCAAGGTCTCTTTACCATCTCTCACCATAACATCTAACAATGGTACCATAATTTCCCCAGAACCTTGTACTAAACTACTAGGGGTAATCATCGACAACAACTTAAAGTTTGATGCTCACATCAACAAAACTATTAAAACAGTTAATAAGAAACTGGGCTCTTTATAAAATATTAAACAATTACTAACCCCATCTGCTAGGACTGTGATTGCCTGTATACATTTGCTAACAACCCTTCTTTATGCCTCAGCCATCTTTGCAAACCTAAGCAAATCAGACCTCAATAAACTTACTAGCTGTTACAATAATATTGCCAGATTTTCCACAGGATTAGCATATAGAACACATCACTGTCTAAACCTTAAATCGCTAGGCTGGCTAGAACTACCCTACCAACTTCAATATAACCAATTAATAGTTGTTCACAAAGGTCTCTACGAACCAGACAATACACCCATACTGAAAAATATTATCACTCCCTACAGTAACCTAAAAACACTCTGCTCCTCCAAAAGAACGCTAGTACAAACTGTTAAATTCAACAATTCATCTGGTGAATCATTATTTTCCAACTCTGTTGGTAAAATCTGGAACTTACGTCCTGCAGAAAATAGTACAGTTCCCTCCTTAACCCAATTCAAAGTATCTCTTAAAAAACACCTAAAAATGCATTGCCTTTGTCCCTGTACAAATCCTGACTAATCCCCACTCAAATATCAGCTATAAATGAAAACCTTATTACAGGAAGAAACTTTCATTGTATTACTCTGATTCAGTAACTGTTTAGAAAACTGAGTATATGTCTCTTACCTACTGGAAATTATTAAAGTAAGGATGATATCTTGACTCAGCCATGTATGTGAACCACTAAAAATGTATGTGATCTCCCTTATCAGTTAATAATTTCCAACTATTTCCTATCAGTTAATAATTTCCAACAATTTCCTGTATGTATTCTAGAAAATCTTGAACGTGTGTATCTATTGTTGAACAAATGTCCATTTTGTAATATTTCACTGTATGTATACATGTTATGTATGTCTGGAGCTTTTCTCCCCGGGCGTCCGCTGAAAATTGACCTATATCCAGTCGGACTTTCCCGGTTAACAAATGTAAAATAAATAAAAATAAAATAAAAATAAATAACAGCCTGGCAGCCCATATTTTTAATTCAGTAAAGATGAATTATTCTCATTGAGTCCAGGAACATTTGCAGCATCAAGTCGGAATTGCCTAAATATTTCTCTGTGAAGTAATCGATTCTGACACTCACCTGAATACATTGCAGAATCAACTTGTTCAAGCATCATAAACTTGAATTTATGAAACCCAACACAAACTGAAGCATGTCTGCCTAGTGTGTTCTTATTGTCATTTCTGGTAATACTCTACTGATGTTGGTAAATTATTTTGTTAAGCACGTTCTTCATTTTGCTAACATAAAAGGCAGAACATAAGTCCCATCTAGTCAGATAAATAACCCTCTCAGTAAAACAATTATATTTCCTGTGGGTGGTTCATGCTCATAATTTTTTCTGTAAGGACACCTTCAAAATTAGTTTCAATGAAGGGGCATTGGTGGCAATGGCCACATTTAGATGTCTGAAAACAGTTGTTATACTCTTTAACCAGTCTCTCTAAGAGACTCATAATGTTGGGTTTGTTTTTGAAGGTAAAAGTGGGAGGACCTTCAAATAAAGCTCTCAGTTCATCATCACACTGTAAAAGGGACCAATTGTTGTAAAGAATTTTTCGAAAATCAACCCATCAAGGGAATAATGTAAAATCGTATTAGAATAAGAACAAATATTGGGGCCCCGATCAGACCTCTTGGACACTTCACAGGTGTTTTGTGCTGCTCCAAGCCCTTGTTGATAATTGCAGCATATTTTCCATCCCTTTCAAGTAAGACTTGATTGCAAAATTTGTCTATCAAAGAAACAGGAAAACAGAAAAAGGAAAGGATTTTATAACCTATCCGGTAATGACAGAGCAATTTTACACAGTATGACATTCAGTAAGAACATCAGGTATATGAAAACCTGATAACTGTAGAGGACTGGTAATTATGGACTGTGTCTATTATACTGGTCATATGTACAATTGCTTAATGATGAATCTGTATACAACACTGTGTCAATTAATAAAATTAATATTGCCTATTGGGCAATTAATGTCTTTTTGGATGAACATTTACTTTTTGACACCATCTCTCAGGGATTGCAAGATTTTTGGGGCACCATAAATCCATTCAAATACATTTGATTCACCTATGCAACCCATTGTCGCTGCAGGTGGCTCTGTTACAGAAAACTCGATCAACCAATAGGGATAAATAAAAATATATATATATATATATATCTATATATATACATACATTTATATATATATATATATATATATATATATATATATATATATATATATATATATATATATATATATATATATATAGATAGCTATATATAGCTATATATAGATATAGATATGGAGACATGTAAAATTATATATACATGTATCTAAATGTACCTGCATGTGTATTTTATTTAATTATCTGTGCTTATGTTTCAGTCGTTGTACTCCTCATAGATACAAGTGGGGTATATGATACATTTGCACATGCAAATACCTACTTAGTGTTGCACATGCACCACTAAAATATTTTTTTTCAATAAACATCTTTATTAAATTATCATGTATGACATAGGCAATCTTAAATTTATATAAATGAAAAACAAACATTGACACCACTTTAGCTGCAGACATTATAAATCACAGACACCATTGAAGCAACTACAGTTGCAGACATTATACATCTCTTATAATCTATCCATTCATTGTCAGTTAAGCATTATATGGTTCATTCAAAGCCTGCCTCTTAAACCTCATTCCTTCTCTGCATATATTGTTGCCACAATTTCCATTTTTCCCTAAGTAGTTTTCTCCTTCCCTTTTCTAAAGATCCCAATTCCAGTTGTTTTATCTCTTACTATACTCACTACTTCTAATAAAGTTTGTCTAGACTTTTATTTCCATTTTCTAGTAATTGCCTTTTTGGCAGTCACCATAATTAGACTCAGCAAGGCTTTACTATCTAGGCAATTCCAATTCTGTATCATAGCTCAAAAAATCATCTCCCCAGTCAATCCAAATCTCCTTAACCAGCGCCTCTGACACAGCAGTCTGCAGGGAATCCTTAAAGTCTGCCAGCTCACCAGACTCCTAAAAAATACGTTCCCAGCCACCTCTTTTCTGCCTGTCACACCTCTACCATTTGGTATCCACCTGAGGAAAAATTCTTTGGAGTCTACTTCGCATATAAAATACCATGTAAACCATTCCAGGCAAAATGGTAAATCTTCTAGACTTTGTTGCATATTTGGGCCATACACATATGTCCTCCCATTGCCTCGTTGTTAATTGCTTATCCAATTTGTTTTCCCAATCCTTTCTAAACTCTTCTGATTGATTCTTATAGTTATCATGCAATACTTTATATGCTTTAATAATAATTCCTTTTTAATGGAAGTTTCTGTTCTAGATTCTATAAAAACTGTACCAGTGCTGGTCTTTCATTTAAGAGCCCCCTTATTTCTTTCTGTTTGCCTATAATCTGATATCAATCCTTGATAGGGAAGGCAATCTTTAAACTGGAGTCCAAATAAGTTCTTGACCTCTTCCCATTCTATTGCCTTTCCCTTTCTATTTATTTGCTCCCAACACATTGGTTCCTCTGCCATTTTTTCCAGTAAATTCCAGCCCCCTCTTGCCTGTTATCTGTATCCCTGACCACAGTCATCCCTATCGGCAAAATCTCTTTTCTCCATTCTTGTGCTGGTTTGGTTCTTAGATACTCCCTGCTATTTTATGAATATAATACTCTGTATGATTTTTGCTGTTCTCCTTAAGAGTCTGCATCCAAAATCCCAATCTCTCCTTATTCCTTGACCCCCCCCCCGGTATCATCCTCATTCCTTTTCACTTTGAGTTACAGTTTTCTGCTTGCACTGTGTTTAAGAGCCTTAACTGTGTTGCTCTAAAATACCCCCTCAAATTGGGTAATCCTAGTCCACCTTGTTCTATTGGAAGAATCAACTTATACCACTTGACCCTTGCTGTATTCCCTTCCCAAATAAAATCCTTCAAACTATATTTTAATTGCTATCCACAGCTTCTCCTCTGGTTGATAAAAATATGCCTGACCTGTGTATAAGACTAAAGGAACTAAAAACATTTTAATAGTTTGTATCTTAGTATCCATATCCATATAACAAAGCTTTCAGTTTCTTAACTTTTGTATTATCTTCTATTTAGTCATTTCTAATCCACACTCCTAAATATTTCATTTTATCATGTCTCCATAAATATGGATATTGTTGGACCAGTTGTTGTGTGGGTACATAATTTACCACTATTGCCTTTGTTTTAGCTTCATTAATTTTGTATCCCAAGAAGATTTGAAACTGTCTTAAAATACTCCACAACACTGTAATGTCCCTTTCTGGTTTTGTCATGTGTAAAATAATATCATCTGCAAATAGAGCCAGCTTTTCCTGACTACCACACCAATTATATCTTTAAATTTCTGAATCCCTTATTTTCTTTGCCAGTGGTTATAAATATAATGCAAACAACAAAGGGAAAGCAGACAACCCTGCCTGTTTCCCGTAAACAAGCTGAAGTTATCAGAGAGGACCCCACCCACTTTAACTTTCACCTTCAATCCCTCATATATACTCCTAATCAACCTTATAACTGTATCAGGGAAAGCAAATGCTTCAATTGCCCTGATCATGAAGTCCCAGTCTTCTCTGTCAAATGCTTTCCCTGCATCAGGACCCACCAATAACAATGGTATTTTCTTACATTCTGCTTCCCTCTGGATCATCAATGTTCTGTTAATATTGTCAAATGTTTGCTTCCCCTCCACAAAACCACACTGATCCATATCTATCAATTTTGGTATCACTTTTGCCATTATTTTAGCCATTATAGACATAAACACTTTATAATCATGGTTTAGTATTGAAACGGGCCTGTATGAAGCTGGATCTGATAGGTCTTTACCTTCTTTAGGTATTGCCACAGCTTTCTTCCAGAATGCTGGTACTTCTGCTCCTCTTAAAATACTTTTAAACAAAACCTTCCAGATCTTTATCAGTTTTTCCCCTCTCAGCTAAAACGTCCGCAGGATACCATCTATTCCTGAGGACTTTCCTGTAGATTGGTTATACATAGCCATTTTTATCTCATCTCTTCCTATCCTGTTACTAATTGAGCCTCATCTACCTCTAACCTTGGCATACTTAATTCTGCCATAAACATTTCCATTTGTACCTTCTCCCCATTAAAATCATTTTGTGATACAATCCAGTATAGAAGATGCTGAATACATCAATCTTCATATAATAATGCAGGACATCTGTACATTGCACCTGCCATGCACTCCAAATGAAACATTCAGTGAGTATGGCATTATATTATGTGCCCTGTGTACTCACAGCTCACACTTGCCAGGCTTAAAAGAGCACATTCTTTTATAGCATAGTGCTAGGCAGGTAGGGTAAGGGGTACTTCTTTGAATATAGGTTGCTATTTTCAGTTTGAAACTAGGTTCTTCGAGGTTGTTGTCAGTTATTCAAGTTTGCAAGATGATTCTGCATTGACTATGCCTATGTGGTAAATGTACACAGCCTTAATTTTCTGTGCTTTTGTCTGTAAAGTCTGTATTCTGACATTATTTTATGAAATTATGTCATTTTGCATTACATGCTGTATAACTATATAAGATATAGACATTGCTGTTGTGTAATACTTTCTACTCTTTGTATATCTTTACAGGTGATTAGGACAGAGGATGGAACAGAGTGCTCAACACTGAGTGAGTGCACAGACTAGAAAAGTAGTGACAGGAGACAGTTATGGTTTCTGTGTGTTTATTTTTGTTGCCGTGGTTCTTCCTTCGTTATTAATGGCCTTTTAATACTTCCATGTAGAACTGTTTACGCAGGTGATATTAGTAAATACAAATGTTTATACACACTTCCCATAATGCAACATAAGATGTATACCCTAGGTTCATAGGTTGGTACTAGGCTCTCGGCCCTAGGGCCTATACAAGCCTAGCCATAACAATTCCCTGGCTATTTCTTCCCACACTATTTACTTTCCTGGACCCCTGTCTAGCAGGCTGACTGACGTGATCCCCAGGGTGAATTTCCTTGTACTTTTACATGTAATACCTTTACTGACCCCATTGTTAAATTTTTCCTTGCAGTTTTTAGTGTGATGGTGTATTTAAACTGTCTGCTGTAAGGTGAGATTAAGTTTGCCGACACAACTTACATGATTGTCACCATGTTACATATTAACTATGTGCTTCTGTTGTAGTGTGATGGTGTATTTAAAACTGTCTGCTGTAAGATGAGATTAAGTTTGCCGACACAACCTACATGATTGTCACCATGTTACATATTAACTATGTGCTTCTGTTGTTGATAGTTTAAACCATACCCCCTGGCATTATAATGGGTTTATCAGCATATGATCTGAATAGCTTGTTTGTATGGCAGCAGTGCTCTGTTAACTTCATGGTGTGCATGTCTTGCCTGTTCAGCTATTGGATGGGTGTCGTATTATCTCATCTTTTTAGGGTTGATGGCAGAGGTGTATGATTATGTTGCTGATGGCTTCTACTCTTCATACACATAGATGTAGGTGCAGGTATTTATGTCTTATAACACTTAGCAGCATTACATATGTTTTCTGTACGTTGCTGTATCAAGATGCACTTCTGATGTGCATTGCGGTACTGGAGTCTGCCCAGTGATATCCAGCATATGCATATGCTATTTCATTGTTATGGACAAATATGTCTGTATAACCTGCCTCTGTTGCATGATAAGTAATTGCATATAAAAATGAGGTTGCAATCAGTTTAGCTTTGAAACCTTTGGGTTTTCAATACCAAGATGGGCATGGACCCCATTCTTAATTCAGGGTATGATGAAAGTTCATGAAATTAGTATTGTTCCCATCTTTGATGTTAGCTAAGAGTGCTATTTTCAGCTCCCACAATGTGTTTTTAGTTGCCTCCTTCTGTAATTTCTACTGGGTTACATGTGTCAGTAGCTTATCTAAGTGCAGAAGTAAATTAATTTTTATTAGAAACATTGCTTCTACTACTATTACAACTGTCTCGGTATCTTTCTATCACATTGCTCTCTTTTAGTCTTAAAATCCTGGTATTTTTATGACTTGATGTCTCTCTATATGTCTTCTTCATCTTTCAGCTTTTCCCGGTTAGGGGTCGCCACAGCGGATCATCTGTCCACTCATGATTGGCAGTGAAGTTTTATGGTATCGAGTTGCCAGCCCAGCACCCAACCTTCCACAGAAGGCACGCACGCACGCACACACACACACACACACACACACACACACACACACACACACACACACACACACACACACACCTAGGGCCAATTTTAGAGTGTCCAATCAACCTACAGCATATCTTTGGGATGTGGGAGGCAACCGGAGCACCCGGAGGAAACCCACGTGACCACAGGGAGGATATGCAGACTCCGCACAGAAGGCACCCCAGCTGAGGATCGAACCGGAGAACCTCGTGCTGTGATGTGGCAATGCTAACCGCTGCACCACCACAGCCGCCCTGGTGTCTCTCTATAAGTAAGACACTATAATTCCTAGGTGTAACAATTTCGATGATCAGTGCTACTTTTATCTTCTTTTCATGGACTACTATAACTGGTTTTCTCACACCTATTTTTTGAACTGTTGGTAATGGTAATCCCATGTGATATAAACTTCATCATTTTCTATAATGCTTTGTGGGTCATGCTTCCAGTGCTTCTCAGCTACTTCTGTGTTGTAAGATTTACATAATTCCCAATGCAACAGTCTTGCCACATTATTGTGCCTTTCAGTATAAAGGCCCTTGGCCATGAGTGTATCGCACCCAGCAACAAGATGTGTGACTGTTTACAGATTACTTTCAGTCTTTTCTAATAACCAAAATGTTCACATCTGTGGATGCCCTTGGTATATTTCCACTGTAGTCTTTCCAGTATACTTATTATTGTTATCCAAATTGTCATTCCATACTCAAGTTTGGATCTAATGTAACCAGCGAACAATGGTTTCATCATTTCTGATTTCCTAGACTTTATAAATATTTCTATACAACCTATAGTTCCATAACTATCATTAAGCAGTTGGTTGATATGATTAGAAAAGCTCAAAGCCGAATCTACCCATACACCCAGGTCCCTAAATAAATCTATAGTTTCAATCACTGTGTACTGTATTAAATATTCAGTTTTCAATTTATGTCTCCCAAATCTCATACACTCAGTTTTTTGATGCATTTATCAGCATCATCATAGCAGAATGTCCAGATTTTTGCTTCATATTTATGGTCTGCTCCCCATATTTTTGGAAACAAGCAAAGGCCAGTGATGACTACGTGGAACCGCAAAAATAAAAAAACAATACTTTTATTCCAAACTTGATAAGTGCTTTTGCCTCACATTATGCAAAACTTCATCAGATAAAATTCAACAGAAACACTAAATACTTAATAAAAATCACATGACCAGTTCAAACCTATTCTTAAAGAAATAGTCTGTAACTGATCCAAAAGAACCTATTGTTTCAAAACCAATCACTAATGCCATAAAGTAAATATAAGATTATCTCTTTAAAGCTTTACTTTTTAGCATGTGAGTGATGGTAATATGGTCATTCAACCCTGGCCAGTTATACAAGTTTAATTCTAACTGCCAAAACAGCTCTCTTTTTTCAAGTATTACTGACCAGGGTCTACCCCATTCATTCTGAATAACCTTTTTCAGTACAAGGAATTTAAAAGAGTGTCCCTCATATTCTTGTATATGACCAGTGCAGTAGTCCTTTTAGCTTAATGGATATCATAGTTATGTTCATAAATTCTCTCACAAAGCCTATATTCCATTTTCCTCACATAATAACATTGGCAAAAGTGGCAGAGTGATATGTAGACTAAACTCATACTATCACAATCAAATTTCCCCTTTGCTATGATATTCCTTCCCATAATATTAATATGGTTGCCTTCTAAAAACATTTACAATACTTACACCTCTCATATTTCCTTAAACCCCATGGACCCTTATTATAAATTAATTATCTCTCCTCATATATTTTACCTGTTCCACATAAAATTTGTGTTTTTTCTGCACATCATTGAGGATTGAAGTCAGTAAGTAATGATTGGCATTTTTCTTTTCAGACTTCAGAAAATATATACCAACACAAAACCTGTTATTCTAGCAAATTTCTAAGTTTATAAGAGAAATATTTAAAATCCATCCCTATTTTTGCCCCCCCCCTCCATTTTATTTGGCTGTGTCCAGATTTATTGCACTGAGATGTTGAGAAGTATGATCAACATATTATTCTCCTTTGCCGAAATGGTCAATTTCATTTTGCAGGCATGCCCCTTCTATAATACATGCAATCAGTTTACTCAACTTCAAGTAATCTGCATACAGACTGTAGAACACTTCAGATGAAAATAATTAGATCTGAAAGATACAATTTAAACAAGTATGGGCCTAGGACAGAGTCCTGTGAGACACCCTAACTATAACCTGGAATTTCACATATCCAATTTATGTATGGTACTTATGTTCTATTTGTATGCCAGGAGGCTATCCATCTTATAAAGAGTACATCAATACCTAGGTATTTTAATTTATTGATCAGTATTTTGTGTATGACCCTGTCAAATGCTGAAGTTAAATTTATATAAATTATATCATAGCATAGTTTTTCATTCATAGCTGTTAGTATATTGTTATAGAACATAATTTTACAGGTGGTAATAGATCTATTTTCAACATATGTGTGCTGATGTATGGTTTAAAAGTCTCAATATTTGCAATTCTGACAATATCTTATCTAATGTTACCGTCTCCATTATTTTTCCACAACATGAAAGTGGACTTAAGGGTCTGTATGACTCTGAGTTTGTCTTAATCCTCTTTCTCTTAAAGACAGGTTTAACAAGAACATTATTCCAATCTTGATGAATCTTCCCATATTTATATGACCTAGCAAATAATAGATATAATGGTACGATTAGTTCCCAGGTCATTAATACTAATTCCATTCTCTCCCTGTGTTTTGTTTGGATCCAGATTGTATCATTCATTTTTTTCTTCAGTATAATCTCATTTGATTTCACTACCCCTGGTTATTTGTATGTCACTATGACAATTTATCACCATCTTTGGGGAGCCAAAGTGCTTTGCATAATATTTTGAAAATATATCTGTAATATGTTGTATCTAACAATTTTACAATCTACACACAATTTATCAGTTTGTATGTCTTTAATTCTTCCACATCTTATATATCTATAAAATGGTTTCCTATTATGCTCAATATCTTCATACAAATTGTCTTCACATTTTTCTTGATCATGTCTCACATTATGTTTAACTTGTTTACATAGTCCACTGTCCTGGGCTGTCATTATTAGCCTTTCATCTTTTGGTCTCATTTCTCCTCTCCTTAACTATTCCTGATCTATCAACGTGAAGTTATTCCAGGAAATCTCTGTATTGCTACTATGTTTCTGGCTTTTCCAATTTCTTTCCTTCTCATCTGATTCCTTTCTTTTGTTTTTGGCATAGTCAGTTGTCTGATTTTTGTATAGCTCTGGTTTATTTTCCTTTCCTGCTTGATTAAGCAAAGATGTCCCCCAGGATTTATTAAATCCTACACAGAGTGTAGGAATAGTGCAGGAGTTGCTGCAGGCAATATGTTCGTCGAGCGATTCAGCAAAGGGCTCCTGGGATATGCACGAGCACTCCTACGCTATTCCTACATGGACACCACTGCCTTATGCTAATTACCTCATTTGTTAGTAAAAACCATGCAAATGAGGTGAACTAGTGATTCAGCAAGCAGGCAGGTGTCCATGCAGGAATAGTGCAACCTCCAGAAATGTATTCAGTTACTAGCTGAATACATTTCTGCAAAAAAGAAAACGGAGGCATGACAGCCTCAAATAAAGCATGTATTCCATTCAACAGGCATCCCAATGACCAAATATAAGGCCATTGGCATGAAAAATAGTTTCAAATTTCTAAAATAAAAGTTTTTTTTGCCAATCTCGGCTGTTTAAGCATAAGCAGTACACAAATGGGATTGTGCCAAAAATAAAAAAAAAAAGAGGAAAAATAAATTTGGAGAGACATCTGCATTTTTCCATTATAGTCAATGGCATGCAGAATGAAAACAATACCAGGGAATAGTGGTTGCTAAGGGGAAAGGCTCAGTGTAAGTGTCATAACTCAGTAATAAGGCAGTGGTGCATGCAAATGAGGGGATTTATACTGAATCACAAATTTCTTCTAAGTGTCAGACTGCACCTAACCGTGTAGGTGCCCTAACACCACAGTGTAGACAGGAGGAGCAGCTAACATGAAAAGGGGTTGTGTCATGATTGCTGTAAGCACATTGGACCTCAGTGGCCCATGTTTGCCCTTAACTAAGCACAGCTAAGGCAGGGTGTGTGTCTGAGGCTCTATTTCCCTATTCCATGAAATGCAGAGCGTGTTCACATCTAGGAAGGGCCAGTTCTACTTAAAACTGTTTACTTTAGCTAAATAGGTGTGCACGGCATGCACCAGGCCTAAAGTAAAACAAAAAAAAAACACAGGAGGTAGCAGAACTGTTCACATTTCAGCACCGAGAATGTGCGGCATGCATCAGGGCTTAAACGGGGAGGAAATGGGAAGGGGAAACTGCGGAAGGAAGGCAATCAAGGAGAACTACCATAGCTGGCAGGTGGAATGTATCAGAATCAGCCAATTACACAGGCAGCAGCCCAGCACACTAATATAAACTATGCAAACACCTTTCAGTCTGTTTTTTCCCACAGACTCTACAACACTGGTGTACACATTCAGGGGAAATTTAAACTGACAAATCGAACAAAACATGTTAGGGGCTGCTGTTGCTCTGATCTATCAGTATGTGCTAGAGACTGAGGGTGGTGAAGAGGAAAATGCTAAAAATGAACTCAGACCGAAGAGGATGAGAAGAGTGTTCAGACCCAGGGTTATCTACCAGGGGCTACATGATCTGGAGATAGTAGAGCAATACAGGATGGACAGGGACATACTTCAGCAAATTGTTGAGGTGTGCAAGCCTCACTGCAGAGCCAGAACCAACACAGGGGAACTTATCCCAGTGGATACCAAGGTATGTGTAGCCTTAAGAATACTAGCTACAGGTACTTTCCAAAGACCAACTGGGGATATCATGGGGGTCTCATAGGCATCTGAATCCAGGATACTCCACCAGTTCCTGGATGTCATGCAAACACATGCCGCTGAGCACATTTATTTCCCCAGCACCTGTGAGGAGAGGACCAGCAATATGCATCTCTTCCACCGTGTAACAGACTACCCAGAGGTACTGGGAGCCATAGACTGCACACACATCCACATCAAAGCACTACCTGGTGAATGGGGTAGGGTCTACATAAACCACAAGGGCTTCACCTCCATCAACTGCCAGGTCATGTGCGATGCCCAGGGCATTATCATGAACGTGTGTGCTGGCAGCCCTGGAAGCTATCATGACTCCCACATCTGGCATTCATCACAGCTGTACCAGGAATTTGCCAGTGGGGACATCCCAAATGGCCATCTAGTGGGGGATGCTGGCTACACATTGGAGCTGTGGCTGATGCACCCATCAGAGATGCACACACACCCACACAAGAATGCCATAATGAGGCACACGCACAAACCAGGATCATTATAGAAGTGTGTTTGGGATGCTCTAGTCATGATTCTGCTGCCTTGAAATATCCATTGGAGCCTTGCAGTACTCTCCAGCCACATGTGCACACATGTTCATAGTATGTTCCATGCTACACAATATGATCCTGTGGAAACTGCTGCAGCAGGAACAAAATGGGGAAGGGCCACAAAGCCCCCCACCATTGCCAAGGTTTCCACAACCACAGAGAGACTTGGAGGAGGAACATCCTGACCCAGACCCTGTAGGCAGATAGAGGCATGCCCAGTAGGCCCTGGCCTTGGCAAAGAGGCAATGCATAGCACATACACTGACACTGTAGGGCCTCAAGGACTGAACTGTCTTTCTCTCTGTCTCTCTCTCTCTCTCTCTCTCTCTCTTTGACTCATACACACAGTAAAATGGATGCCAAACATCACACCCCCTATACCTTACCATGTATAGGCAGTGTATTGTGTGCATCCAACATAGTCAGCCCTCAAGCACCATCCTCACAACAACCTCAAGCACAAGGTAAGCCAGTGTCTGTAACAAAATAAATGAATGGAGTGGAATTTTCTGATAGCATATCTATGGTACTGATCAAGCATGCAAGGGAATGGGGTGGCTAACTGGGATAGCAGCAGACAACTGACAGCTCTGTGGGACAGCAGGAAGTATATCCCAGTAGTGGCCTACCCACTCCATGCAGTACTACCCTAGTTGGCAAATACCACTGCAGTATATGATGTGAGCCAAATATCTGGGGGGGTGGTCATAGGTCACATGCATGGATGTCAAAGTGGGGGTCCCATACCCACCACCAGCCTCACCAAGCAGATCAGCTGTAGAAAACCATACAGAAATGCCTGGCAAATGCCCCCCACATGGCAACATCCATGAAATCCCCACCCACAGACTTTTACACAGTGATATCCCAGCAGGTCTGGCAGTGGCAGTTTGGCTTTGAAAGTTAAGAAGTCTTAATACAAATATCTATTTGTAAAATAGGAGGCACAGCTGCTGACCTGTGGTCAATACTATTATGCCTGTAGTCTGAAAGATAGGGCACAGCACTATGCTAAATGGGACCAAAATGTTAAGCAAATATCAGCACAGTCTGTGCAGATGTGTATTGTGTACAGATGTGTCACCCCCCCATACTCCCATAGAAATGCAGTAACATGTTCCTTAAGCAGCATCCAGCTGTCACCCAGAGTGATTATGCAATACTAACAGAAAGCAATTGTCAGTAACACCCACAGTCACCTTACTGGTGCCATCCCAGGGGTGTCCATTGCCGGCAGCCTGGGAAAATATGATCATCAGAATGCACTGCCTTGCTACAGATGGCCTGCATCTGTCACACCTGGCCTACAGGCCTCTGGCAAATGCTTATGCCTCACCCAAAGTGCCCTGTTAGGAAGTGTCATGGGGTCCATAAAACCAACATAACACAGTCCACAAAATGCAAAGAAAGGCCATGCTGATAATTGCTAGCAGCAAACCTGCCAGCCTCAGAGAGCCAGAAATGTGGACAAAGCCACAAATAATGGAGTGGTGAAGGTCCAAAGAGAAAGACACCTGTGAAATACTGTTGTAAAAAGGTTATAAAGTTGATGGAATGATTTGTATTAGCATGGAATGTCTGATGGGTAAGAAGTCTGAAACTGCAATGTCAACTGTCAGTAATATCTGACTTCAACCCTGAGTTATTTGAAAAAACACTTTTGCTTGAAAACCACACTTATTTGGGTAACCAACAAGATATACAAGTCATGGATGTGGATATTCTGTGATACTCTGTACAGTCAGCAGGCAGTGTTAGGAGTCTAAACATGGGAATGCACTCACTGCAGGTAGTCCTAACCCTGGAAGACAGTGACATGTCTGCATCCACAGAACCCTGGGCCACAGCCATGGGGAGTAACACACCCTTCCCTGATCACTCATCTTATGCAACATCCTGACACCATGTGGCCATCCAAGCAAAATGAGGTGGGTCATACATATACGTGTGACAAACACACACCTCCAGGCTAGTCAAACAGCCTGACACACACAAGACTCTCCAAGTGCAGTCATCCATTGAGCAGAACCCAATGCAAAGTACTGGTAGCTATAGGCAAACATATCTGACCAAGGACACCCTCCCCCCACATATCTTATCCCTTACAAATCTATCCAGAGTCTGCCTGTCACCCTGATCCTGTCTGACTTATATTACCCAACTGTGGACTGGAAATCATACCAGGCCAGAACACAAATGCACACAGATTCCACCATTGTTATATATCACCAAGGTGCAGGACCATTTGCACAGCACCAGCAGTCAATTGCTTGTAGGCACACCTTTCAACAGGCTGGATTGTGCAAGAATGCATAGCATTTGGCCCATAATCCTGGTGTGTGCATCATCCATTCTGTATTCCTCTGTGATGATCTGAGGAGGTATGTCACGAGGTACTGAAACAATACATGACAGTGTCAGATGGCATGTATGCCAGATGTCTACTAAAACAAGCCCTGTAACCCTAGCAACCCATACATTACTGAGAGAAATTGTCACAATCACTGTATGGCCCATTGTCCCCTCATTTGTATAGGCTATCTCCAGATATCCTGCACCAACAGGTTGAGAGGTATGGCTGTAGCACAAAGCAAAATAAACTGTACTGGTGTACAACAATCCCTGGAATGGAGTCCCACATGTACTATAGAAGGTCACACAGGGCATGCTCATACACTTAGAGAAATGTCAGTAGGCTCTAGGAATGAACAGGCATTCCCCACCCAGTACACTTCCCATTGCCCCACCTTAGCAGTCCTGAAGATGTCTGTCACCATAGAAGTCACTTTTGTCAGGTCTCAGCCCTATAAGCTCTGTGGTGCATGCAATAACTGTGTAACACTATAGTACAAATAAGTAGTTAAGTAGGAGTTCTAATCTCAGTCTTGGCAAATGTAAAAGTGTGGGTGTTTGTGTGTGTTTACAACTAAAAGCTTCTGGGTCCATTCGAATCCAGTACACTTCCCCTTTCCCTACTTTAGAAGTCTTGCAGATATCAGTCACCTTAGAAGTGCCTTCCATCAGGCCTCAGACCTATAAGCTCAGTGGTGTGTGTGATAACAGCATAATACTATAGTAGAAATAACTAGTTAGGTAGGAGTTTTAATCTCAGACCTGTTAAAGTATGTGTGTGTTTACAGCTAAAAGCTTTTGGGTCCATTCAAATCCAGTACACTTCCCCTTTCCCTACGTTAGCAGTCCTGCAGATATCAGTCACCTTAGAAGTGTCTTCCATCAGGCTTTAGCCCCATAAGCCCTGTGGTGCATGCAATAACTGCATAACACTATAGTAGAAACAACTAGTTAGGTAGGAGTTATAATCCTAGTTCTGGCAAATGTGTGTGTGTGTGTGTGTGTGTGTGTGTGTGTGTGTGTGTGTGTGTGTGTGTGTGTGTGTGTGTGTGTATGTGTAGTTAAAAGTATTTTTGTGGCCTCTCTCACTCAGTACATCACCTATTGTCATACTTTACAAGGGCTGGTGATGTTTCTCACCTTAGAAGTAACTTTGGACAACCTTCACCATATAAGCACTGTGGCACATGCGATAAATGCGTAACACTTTGTAGTATAAATAAATAGATAGGTAGGGGTTCTAACCTCAGTCTGGGAAAAATATGTGTGTGTGTGTGTGTGTGTGTGTGTGTGTGTGTGTGTGTGTGTGTGTGTGTGTGTGTGTGTGTGTGTGTGTGTGTGTGTGTGTGTGTGAACAGTATCCATTCTGTGGGTGAGTTGTTGTGTTTGTGTGAGAATTATACCATTGGAGGTGGGTTTTGCAACTTTTTGTTGATGCCCACACAGTACATGCCACAGTGTCCACATTGCAAGGCCCATAGTTGCCATCCACTGTAGATGGGCCTGAAGACACTCTGCAGCCTTATAAGGATTGTACCATGTACAATAACTATGTGACAGTATGAGATAGATAATAAGATTGGCAGCCCATCTAATCCTTGGATATCACTCCCCATTCAGGAATCATACACAAACACAGTCAGGTAGGCAACCACACCAACATCAGTAGGTGGCCTGCAAACTGGCGCACAGATAGAAGCCACAGTGTGAAAGCAGCGGACCCCATCTCAGACTGCTGAAAAGCCATGAGTGGAGTCCCACAGGTTGTGGACCTGGGTTCCCTCATGACTGAGATCCACACCTCTGAGGACTAGCCCAATACAAAGACGCCCTGGCTAACAATGTCTGTAGATGAATACAAGGTGGGTGCTATTATTATCCCCCCATGTGAGGTTGACATCCTACACAAAGGCTTCTCTGAGACCTATGACTGTCGTGAGAACCCTGGACATAAGGTCAATGCTAGATGATGTGCCGCCATCCCCCTTGGGTACAACATGGTTTCAATAAAGTAATACATTGATGGTAGTCCACTGAACACTAATGTTGGTATAATGGGACTGGGAACACAGGCTGACAGTGAGGTGTATGGTGACCACCACAGTGCCACTGTCTTCCAAACATCCTTCCATGTTTCACTAATCCTGACTCAGAGTGTAAAATCTGGGAAGTAATAGGACAGTGTTTCCCTGTACGCACCCCTCAGTAGGCCAGTCAATATATACTATGACCCATTTGCCATGTACCCCACTGGACACCAGCAACAACAGGAGAGGCTGCAAATGTACCTCACAAAGAGGATCTTAGGTACTACAAACTTGCCCCATACGGACAGACTCCAAGAACTGCACTGAATCTCTCTCTCATATTGGCTATGTAGGTGCGATCTCTTCCTGCATATGCAGCCATGTCTGACCCAACCCTGTCAGGAATGCTACATCCGAGGACACCAATCTGTCCACACAGCATACCCCAGATACCTCAACCTTTATTTATTATTTTTATTTTATTTTACATTTGTTGACTGGGCTAGTCCAACTGGATACATGTCCATTTTCAGTAGAGGCCCAGGGAGAAAAGCTCCACATTCAAGAAAAAGATCACGATAACATAAGTACATTACAAGATTTAACAAATTAACTAGTAAATACATTTTTAGCTAAGAGAATACTAGTAAATACATTTTAGCTTATGATTAAGGAAGAGTATTCTAGGCTAACAAATCATGTATGGATATACATACAATAGGTAGGAAACATTGAGCACTGTAAGAACTTTCAGTTGGTTTTACAGACAAGGATGTCAATAGAAAGGATTGGCTAGTTTTCTGTGATTGAGAAGAATAGGGTCAGGAGATAATAGTGGAAGTTAGTCTGCGTTTGCACAGGGGCATAGCCAGTGTGATTTAAGGTATGGTTTGAGCTTGGATTTAAATAGGGTAGTAGAAGGTAGGGAGGTAAGATCAGTAGGGAGGGAGTTCCAGGTTTTCCCCACTGTGTTAGAGTATAAAGAATCTCCAGCCAGGTTATTGGTTTTACATATCTTTACTATTATTTTATTTGAAGAGTGCAGGGTTTTAAGGTTATTGTAGGGGGTGATTAGATTGGTTAGTATTGGAGTAGATGTAGGATGGAACAGTATCTTATAGGCAATAGTTAGCTGGTTTGATAGGATAAGATTTGGTAATTCTAGCCACCCTACTTGATTAAGATTGTTACAATGATGGGTTCTATAGCTAGAACCAGTTGCAAATCAGGCAATATTATTGTAGGAGCTGGCCAGCTTGTTCAGATTGCTTTTACATAGCTTGGTATAGATTGGGGAAGCATATAGCATGGTTGAGATAAGGTGGGTCCTGGCAATAGTGGTCCTTGCTAGTGGGGTAAGAAAGGGTTTGATCCTATAAAGGGAGCCTAGTTTTTTGTTTACTGTTTTTATAGTGTTGTTTATATGTGGCTCAAAGGTGAGGTGGTTGTCAATTAGTACTCCAAGTAGCTTTGTAGTAGAGTCTGGAGACATGGTTGTACCATTGCTAGATGTGATTGTGAAATGTAGTGGGGGGGGCCCTGCGGGTGGGAGTAAATAGTAGCATTTTTGTTTTTTTAGGATTTAGGATGAGACATCATTGAAGGAGGCAATTCTCCACTGTGTTAAATGTGTCTTGGGTTAGGGAATGCAGTTGTGAAAGTGAGGAGGCTGAGCATATGAGTGTATCTGCATATTGGATACAGGTGGCTTGAGGTAGAGCAGTGTGTAGGTCATTAGTAAAAATAGAAAAGAGGAGAGGACCTAGTATGGAGCCTTGAGGGACTCCGAGGGCAATTGGTAAGTGGGAAGACAAGTTGTTTTCCTATAGTACTGCCTGTTGCCTATTATTTAGATAGGACTGGAACCATTGAATAGTTAGTGGATCCAGTGAGAAGTTGCCTAGTGTGTTTATGAGTAGCTGGTGGTTGACCATGTCAAAGGCTTTTGACAGATCAATGAAGAGGGCTGAGGAGAGAGTGTTACTATTACGGTTTTTATTAATGACATCTGTGAAGGAAAGAAGAGCAGAAGAGGTGCTATGAAATGGTCTAAATCCATGTTGGCAGGTAGCTAATAGGTTGTTTGCTAGGAGGTGGTTTAATACTTGCTTGTTAATGCACTTCTCCATGATTTTTGCCAGAGGGGATAAAATGGCTATAGGCCTCTAGTTAGAATAGTCTTTTGAATTACCACCTTTATGCAGGGGGATAACATGTGAGATTTTCCAAATAGTTGGAATAGTTCCTTCAGAAATAGTTCTATTAATGAGGATGGATATGGGGTAGGCTATAGCGTTGGCTGCTTTTTGGTTTCAATAAAGTAATACATTGATGGTAGTCCACTGAACACTAATGTTGGTATAACGGGATTTAAATGGGCTAGCCTTGTAAAACCTGAATGGCCATCATCCTCACAATCAATAAGACATGCTGGAGGAACAAGGTTCACAACTCAGAGACTGGCCACATCATGGAATAGATGCCACACACATGTCAAGCTGAGCACATCACTGGCCCTCTTCAAGAGAAATCAGAAGGAGTGGATGGGGAATAGAATATCCACCCTGGGGATCACTACAGTGACGATACTCAGTAGACACACTGGAGAGTATCGTCAGGTAGCATGATGCCAGTGTATTGCCATGGGCTAGCCTTGTAAAACCTGAATGGCCATTTGCTATGTACACACATATGACTCTTTAAAACCATGGCTCTCAGGACTGTCAAATGTGGGTGTGTGCATTAGTGTGTCTGAGAGTGTTTGTGAGTGCGTAAACATGTGGATGAAAGTAGTTGGTGGCCTGTCTCACCCAGTACAACTACCATTGCCATATCTTACAAGTGCTGTAGATGTTGTTCCCTATATAGATACCTTGGGACACTCCACAACCTATAAGCTCTGTGGTGTGTGCGTGAACTGCATAACACTATAAGAACAACAACCACATAGCTAGGGGTTCTACTACAAGTCCTTGCAAGTGTGTGTGTGTGTGTGTGTGTGTGTGTGTGTGTGTGTGTGTGTGTGTGTGTGTGTGTGTGTGTGTGTGTGTGTGTGTGTGTGTGTGTGTGTGTGTGTGTGTGTGTGTGTGTGTGTGTGTGTGTGTGTGTGTGTGTGTGTGTCTGTGTGTATTATTGTGTGTAAGTGTGTATATGTGCAGGTTACAGTATTCTGTGGCCTCTCTTACCCAGTACATCCTCCATTGCCATAATTTGCAAGGCCTGGTGATGTCCCTCACTGTAGAAGTAGCTATGGACAAGTGTCACCCCATAACCTCCATGGTGTGTTCAATAAATGTGTAAAAATGTAGTAACAATAAATAGATAGGTAGGAGTTCTACTCCCAGTCCTGGCAAATGTGTGTGAGAGAAGAGTATCTTGTGTGTGTGTGTGTGTGTGTGTGTGTGTGTGTGTGTGTGTGTGTGTGTGTGTGTGTGTGTGTGTGTGTGTGTGTGTGTGTGTGTGTGTGTGTGTGTGTGTGTGTGTGTGTGTGTGTGTGTGTGTGTGTGTGTGTGTGCAAATGACATCTATTGGATGGCCATGGATTCATATTTATGCCATGGTACACACAGTACATATTCCTAGGTCTACTGGATGAGGTCCACTGTTCACATCAACCGTAATGGTATCTGTAGACACTCTGGCACCCTATAAGCCCTGTGCAACTGTATAGAATTCCATGTTATGAATAACAAGATAGGTTGGTCTGCTAATGTCAGTACTAGCAAGTGTGTATGCATTGGTGTGTACAACAGTGTTTGGGAGTGTATACACTTATTTCTGACAGCAGTATGAAAACTGTCACACCAACTACCCACCCATTGCCATACCTTACAGGAGCATGTGATGTTAATCACTATACATGTATTTCAGAAACACAACACACTATGAGCTCCATGTCCCCTGTGATAACTACCTAACACTGTACCACCAATAACTAGATGGGTGGGGTGTCAAACCCAATACTGGCAATCATGATCTCTGTGTGTTGTATCAACACAATACCCTCTGTGTGTGTAGTATTCACAAACCTTTGGTGTGTTCTACCCAGTATACCTATCATTGCCCACTGTACAAGATCTGCTGACATCAGCCACCATGCACTTACCTGTATACACCCCTCAGCGCTATCAGCCATATGGCATATACAATAACTGTTATACAGACCTGTTAATTGTGTACAGCTGTACCCTGGATATGACACAATGTGTTACCACACTGCCATACCCCTTGTAAAAAATGACTGCAGAGCTACATCCTCCTGACAGACAGACAAACACCTATAACACAAATAGAATACATTATGGAGACCACAGTCAGTCAGTGTTAATAACAGCAAAAATGCATCATGGTTGGACAGCTACACACTCTGATGTGTAACCGTTAAACATGCTGGCTGACAAGACTTTACACAGAAATACATTGCTAAACTGTACTAAATTCACCCTGTGCATCAGAACCATGTTAGCATGTCCCTGCATTGATGGTATGGATGACAGGGATGTGGCGCAGGTGTCATTATATGCACAGGGTGTGATGTGGGTTTGCCAGAGGCCCAGGCTGAGCCAATTGGTTGACATAATGTGTGTGGGTTAAGGGTTGTGTATTACATGGGCCGTGCAGAGGTGGTGTGTGTAGGTATGAATGTGCCCTAGCTGTGATGGTGATGTGTTTGTGTATGGATGCACACAGTTCTGCCATGTTGCTGCCCTATACAGGGGTATGTTGGACAGCTGCAGAAAGTACATGTCAGGGTGTACAGTTCACTGTGTCTGGCCACGGACATGGGAACTGGGCCTGCCAGGGGTTCCACTGGCACCACCAGGCTCAAAGCCAGATGGAGTAGTACTCCCTGATAATGACTGTTGTCTGCTTGATCTGTGTCCCAGTTGGGACTGGCCACGACCACATGCCAATGGCCTGCTGCATTGTGGTGTGGACAGCACCCCCCCTGCAGTCATGCTGCTGGTACTGCCACTACGGGAGCAGGAGCGAGCTGTTACATGGACACATAGACATTCAGCTGTTTGTGGTGCTGTCCTTTGTCCACATGGCCAACAGCCAACACCCACCATATGCTCCAACACAGATATCCCACAGTCAAGGACTGCCACGATCTCACCCAACTGTCTATCAATGACCTCAGCATAATAACAGTGGGCATCTGCAAGATCACGGATGTTGTCATGCATAGTAGGATGATTTGCCATCTGGACCCTGAGAGCCTGTCTGGTGTGATGTTCCATATGTGCCTGTGCCTCCATGATGGTCTGAAACATGCATCTGGTGACACCTGCTTTGGCACTTCTGGCAGGGTCATGATGGGCAGCAGTCCTCCTCTGGGCACCCCTGTCCGTCCAACTGTGTGGGACCTCACCTGCTATCCAGCTATGGGTAGTGTCTACAGACACACTTGCCATAGTTACCACACTTTCCTGCCCCATGCCACCACCTGCCAACTGTCCGTCATCCATGGCCACTGATGATGGGGCATGAGTGGGCATTGTGACTGTGTGCATGGATAGGGTGGACAAAAGTGAGATGCCAACCAATGGCACAGATTCAGCCCCAGACAGCCCCGCCTGTGCCTCACTATGCCTATCATCATTATCAGAGTCTGCAGAGACATTGACATCAGTTTCCAAGCGGGAGGAACCCTGACCCCCATTGCCACCTGTAAGGGGAAGACAATATATCTAATTTAATACTTGTACAGTATGGTTTACTTCCACACACACATATACACACACACACACACACACACACACACACACACACACACACACACACACACACACACACACACACACACACACACTCGCATGCACACAGACAGTTACAGGTCAGGTGGCACAAAGATATTACACAGACTGCACATTACCCAACAGTTGACATGCATGACACATGGCCCTCAACATCATGCATTGCAGCCATTCTTAATCCTTGTTACTGATAATCTACATCTCTGGGATGCATGAGTCATGTTAGTAGGTGATGTCCCTTCCCCTACCACACACTGCACCCATGTACACATTATTGCTGTGCACCTGTATAGCACACTGACATCTACTGTAGACCATACCTCACAACTGTACACATCATTGCTGAATGTATAGATGCCTGGCACTTATGTTTGCTCCGTTCCTCACAACCCCTATGTGTTTGACACATAACTGCGATGATATGAGCACTGATGTCACTAATTAATGATATACATTTGATTTTCAGATCTCATCAGCAGCAGTGAATGTATGTGCAATCAAATCCAGTTACACCAATGACCTTCTTAGCGTAACGTGGATATGATAAGCGTACACATCAGCCTCTTGTATGATATGAAATGAGACCACATTACTGCATTTCAAAGTATTACACACCTTATTTGTGACAAATGACCTGTGTAATACAATCAAGAAACAAACAAATGTGTTAGTTGTGAAGATACTGAATGAGATGCATACAATATTGCAGTTGCATAGCTATGAACACCCTTAAACCAATGCTTGGTTGAAGCACCTGTTTAATTGAACTACAGCAGCCGCTCTTCCTGGGAAGAGGTATATTAGCATAGCACATCTTGCCTTGGCATTATTTGGACAGTCTTCCCTACAAAGGTTCCCTAACTCTGTCAGATTGCAAGGCCAGCTCATGTGCACAGCCCTTGGAGGTCACACTGGGGGTTTACTATTTGTTTTGAGTCTGGAATTTGTCTGGCCCAATTCATAACCTTGATTGAGTTCAGATAGAGCCATTCTTAGCTATCTTTGGATGAATGCTTCAGTTCATTGTCGTGTTGGAAGATGAAGCCCCTCTCCATCCTCGGCCATATTGCAGATGCTTGACGGCTTTGGTACACACGTGAGTGTTATTTGTAGCTGTTCAAAATTCCCTCCCCCATGTCTACAAGCCTAGTTCCTGCTAATGAACAGCAATTCTAAAGCTGAACACTGCCACCATCAAGATTCAACTTGTGGATGGTGGTCCTCAGGTGAAGTGAGGTGTTGCTTGTGCACCACATGTAGCTTTAGGAATACTGTCTGTATGTTTGAATCTTGGTCTCATGACACCATTACACATTGCAGCACATGCCTTTGGGAGACTTGATGTTATGTTTTGCTACCTGTACATAGCGCTGGATGGTGTTTGGTGTGGGTAAATGCCTCTGTCTACTTACCCTACCCCATAAGCCACACTTATGCAGAATCTAGGCAATTGTTGCCACATGTAGTACACGAGCAGTACTTGCCAGAGATTCCTGCAACCCCCTCAGTGTTGCCGCATGTCTTCTGGCAACCTCCCTGACCAGTTCTCAACATGTCTTGTCATCTGTTTTGGAGGGACATCTGGTTAATTTCAACAGCACTGTTGTCCCATACTCAATCCATCTGTAGATGACTGTGCACTGCGATCCATGGTATATGCAATGCTGTGGTAATGTTGTTGTATCCTACTCCTGACTGATAACTTTCAGATATGAGATCCCTTTGACACTTTGTAAGATGTGTGCAAGCCATGGCTGCTTTTGTTGCAGGCAACTGAGCAAATGTCATGTATATACAACTTGGACAGTAGACCCTTATGTCATGAACATACTGCTTGGACAGCAGACTGTTAGTCAGTGTTACATTGAGTCCCTGTACTTGATGACAGGTGGGCACCCAAGTAGAGTGCATGCTTTCAGTACATCACAAGCTGACTCCACAATATGTTATTTTGAGGGTGTGCACACATATGCAGCCAGTGTATTGTAGGGTTTGTATACCCCATATTTGGTTCGCTAATATTTTTTTTTTTGTTTTACAAGTTAATTATTCATGTTATGGTCACATTACAGGTTGGAAAAGGTGTGGAATGCAATATTGTGGTCTGTTGTTTTATATGTATCACAAACACTTGGCATTTTAATAGGGGTGTATACACTGTTGTATCCACTGTATAAGATTAATATGTCATGCCTATCCCTACTGTATTTGTCACCCCATTTTGTTGGTTTCTGTCCAGACATCTTGCTCTGACAGGTTGTGAGGTATGCTACAGGAATATTACATACCCTTCAGATATGCCCCCATGGTGACCACTGTGATGCACTGCAGTTAACAGCAACAAAAGTGAACATGCACATCATGCATTATGGTTAGGTGTGATATTTGTATGCATGACAAATAGCATGGCCTTAACATGCATGGGGTATTGGCAAACCATAACAAAACAATTCTATACTCACCAGCTACAGGCTGCTGTCCCATGTGTTGACCTGATGGACCTAAACAGTTGTGAGAGAGAGGTACTGTTAGCAGACTGTCATGTGGCCTTGTTGCAGAGTGGAAGCAGCATTCTTGCACATTAACAGTACAAACATCAATACTACAGAAAAAGCTGCCCATCACTATAGATGTGCACTTCTGTGCAGTACTATACACCGTCAACACCTACTATCTTATCTGACGTATGCATGTAGATACTATACAGATACAACTAGATATGCAATAGTATTCTAGCAATGTGCACTGGGACCTTACCTGCATGCTCCTCATCCATTGTGTGAGTGGAACCCACCTCCACAATGCTTTCTTCAGCTTCCTGTGGGATGCTTTGGGTGGGTACCCCAAGGTTGGCGTGGAGCTCCTCGGGGGGTGTCAGTGGGGGGCTGGATGGCTGGGTCCCAACCTGTGGCTAGGCGGTCCCTCACTATGGCTGCAGCCCTTCACCAAGCATGGTGTATGAGGTCAGTAGCACGATGCCGAACCTGCTCATATGTTCTGCCGTGCAGGTCGACATCATTTACTCTGTGGGCAAGAGTGTTCCACAGGGTGGTCCTCTCCCACATATCTTGTGGCTTTCTGCTAAATAGTACTGCATGCTGTCGGGTGACAGCTTCAATGATGCATGCTGTTTCTGCCTCATTGAAGGCAGGCAGTCTTGGCCTTTGCCTTGCAACGGGAAGACATAAACAGGGGAACATGTCACAGGACCTCATACAGTTGTCAAATTGCACATCAACAGTGGATATTAGTCACCACCACTCACAACTACACCCTAAAACTCTAATCTGTCACAACAATATCAGCTTGCATTGTACTCCTGGCCCTGATGTGTCATATCCCCCCCCCCCAATGATGGAAACAATTGCATAATACTCTATTCCCCATTCATTTCTGTGTAGAGAGATGACAGTGGCCATCTTCCATGTGGATGGGGTGTGGATGGTGGCAAGGATATGTTTGATTATAGTGTGTGATGCAGCTGTGAGCACATGCCTGAGTTCATGTAGGAGGCAGACAGGGATGTTGTCAGGCCCCATGGAGACTTGCTGTTGTTGCCGTCAATACACAATATATACATGCTCACCATTGGTGAGGAGAGGGGTGCAGTTGCTGTGCATATCTTGCTATATAAATGGGGGGACAGGGTGGTGATGTTCCCACCTAACCTGTCTGATGCAGGTTGCCTGTAGCCATGGCATGTGTGTAAAGGTTCATAGGTTCATAGGTAGGTACTAGGCTATCAGCCCAAGGGCCTACATAAGCCTAGCCAACAAGGTTCCCTGGCTTACGCCACCCAAGAAAGTGCTTTACGACCAGTACTGGGTGAATTGTGTTGTTGCCTCTGAGACTGACAACATATGTGGATACACCCTTGTGATTGGCCTTGGTGGTGTGGATATGTCTGAGTTGTAATAATAGCCAGCTGGACAGGGAGTCACTTTTGAACTTACATGCTTGCTCAGATAGAGACGGACTTGCTTCCATGTTGTTGCCTGCTCCTATGTATCTTTGCACAGCCAATATATCAATCTATTATGTAGATTGTGCATTGCTGCTGTCCACCAAAGGGGATTACTCTACCTTGGTGGAGGCTGGTTTTACAGGTATAGTACTGCTGAGTCCATACAGCTACAGTAGATGTAGAGTGTACACACCCCTGTTACAATGCCTGGTATTTGTGCAATTGAAACATGGCACCACAGTAACTCATTTCAAAACAATTCCCACCTTTAATGTGACCTATAGCCTGTACAATTCAATTCACAACATAATAATCTGTTCTGTGGAAACATATGCAAATAATAATCTGTACAATAAGTCAGTTGAATGAGTGTGCACACCATTAAACTGATACATTGTGTAATCAACTGTTGAGATAATTACGGCATTCATTCATCTTGGGTTGGTGTCTAACATCATGGCACATCTGTACTTGCCAGTAGTTGCCCACCTTCCTTGCCACAGTGCTACAAATTTGTGAATTTGTGAGGGCATCTCTTGTGCACAGCCCTATTCAGGTCAACACACAGATGTACTCTTGGATGTTGGTCTGGGCACTGGCATGCACATGCCCAAACTGTACTTTACATCTTGTGACACCATTCCTTTGTTGACTGGGATGAATGCTTGAGGTCATTGTCATGTTGACAGGAAAAATCCCTCTTTGTCTTCAGATTGCTAGCAGATGACTATAGGTTTTAGGACAAGGACTATTGTCATTTGGAAGTGTTCATAATTATTTTCCTTAACTAAATGTCCAGTTCCAGCTTAAGAAAAGCAACCCCAATGCATGATACTGCCACCACTATGCTTCTCTGGGGGGATGGTGTTCTTTTTGTGATGCAAATTGTTGTTTTGGGCCAGACATACCTTTTGGAATTGTGTGTCAAAGGTTCAAAATTGGTCCCATCAGACCATGACACATTTTCCAATATGCTTTTGGGAGATTTGATGTAGTGCTTGCCAATGTTAATCTGGCCCTGGATGTTTTTCTGCTTCATCTTGCTACTCTGGACCATAGGCCAGACATATGGGGAAAACAGAAGATTGTTGACACATGTGGTACACACCCAGGACTTGCCAGATGTTCCTGCAGCTACTTCAGTCATGCTGTAGGTCCCTGGTCAGCATCCATGGCCAGTTGTCATCTTGTCATTTCATCCCTTATGGATGGATGTCCAGCTGTTATTGGCATCACTATTATCCCATATGTTCCCCACTGTTTGATGACTGTCTGCACTGTATTCCATGGTATATCCAATGTTGTGGACTGTTTTGCTACTCTTCTCCTGACTGATACCTTTCCACACTAAGATCCCTTTGAGGCTTTGTAAGCTCTCTGCAAAACATGGCTTTTGCTTTAGCAGGCAACTGGATGAATGTCAAATAAATCCTAGTAGGACAGCTGAACATTATTTCTGGATAATCAGAGTCTCTTTAATTGATGGCTTCTGTGTATCCAAGAAGACAGAGTGCTGTGCGTACAGCAAAAGGTGCATCGACAAGGTATTACTCTATGGGTGTATACATGTATACAACCAACATATAGTACATATGTTATGTTTACATTGTCTCCCCTACCCGATTTCTTTGTTTTCAAATTTAATTGTACAGGTTATAAGTCACATTCAATGAAGGAAACATGCTGAAATGATTATCTGTGGTCTCATTTTCATACAGCACACAAACCTGGCATTTCAACAGGGGTGTGTACACTTTTGATTTTCACTGTATATAGGTGTTCATATAGTAGATGTTAGTGGTAGGCATGGAGAGGTTCATGACACAGTTGAACACTTCTCTGATTACAACCTGATAATCATGCCTATTCTAATACCCATAACAGTGTCAGGCAATGCAACAGACAGTAGCTGTATACATCAAATGACAAAAGTAGTTAAATTATAAGAAAAATCAACAATTTGTAGTCAAATAAATCCTTTTTTATTATGAAACACTCTAGCGCCTCGACTAATGCTTAGACTTCAAGGAGTGAATTCAAAGTAATACTGTTCCACTTTTTATACCTATGATATCCAATAAAGCAATTCATCAATTATATAATTAAACAATTAAATATTTAAATTCATGTTTAACCAACATAACTTAAAAGCATGCTTTTAACGTTACACAACACATTTCCAACAACAATCTACATTTAAACCATATGGGATCAAAGTCCCAAACTTTAAAATAAGCACAGTCTCCTTGTACAATAACATATTTATCTTGTAATCCTCATTTTCTACCTGTATTTGTTGCAACACTGTAGCTGTTAAATCTTTAGGAACACTGTCATGACATAATTTAAAATGTTGAGCTAAGGGACTTTCCTCATTATTTTATCTGATGTCCCTTAGATGTTCCGGTAACCTAACCTTAAACATTCTCTTTGACTTATATAAAATTTATTACATCCACATTTTATAGCATAGACTACACATTCTGTTAAACAATTAAATGTTGTAGCAGCTTCAAATTTGATATTATTAATACTAGAAAAAGTCTGCACAATATGTCTGCAATCCAAACATCTTCCACATGGTGCAGTACCTAAAAACTGAATCTGTTGCATTAATCTAATTTGTGGTCTCTTAAATTTTGTATGTACTAACCTATCTTTCAAATTTGACCCTCTCTTATAGGAAAAGACCAAATTCTGTTCTACTAAATCTTTCAAATCTGGAAACTTGTGTAGGAATTGCCAATAATGTTTTATAACTTGTTTAACATTCTCACTCAACAAATTATATGTTAATACTATAAAAAATATTAACATCTTTATATGTCTTTAAATTTTCTTTTGGATGCCTATATATTATTTTATTATTATCTTTGCCATATCTATCCCTTCTAACTCTCTCCATACTTTTATCTATAACATTGTCTCCCCTACCCAATTTCTTTGTTTTCAGATTGAATTGTACAGGTTATAAGTCACATTCAAGGAAGGAAACATTTCTGAAATGATTATCTGTGGTCTCATTTTCATACAGCACAGAAACCTGGCATTTTAACAGGGGTGTGTACACTTTTGATTTCCACTGTATATAGGTGTTCATATAATAGCTGTTAGTGGTAGGCATGGACAGAGGTTCATGACACAGTTGGACACTTCTCTGATTACAACCTGATAATCATGCCTGTTCTAGTACCCATAACAGTGCCAGGGCAATGCAACAGGCAGTAGCTGTATACATGTATGTCTGTTGTATGCACTGAAACTGATATTGCACACATGTACAACATGCACAACCTATTTACCTGGCTGCTTGCAACCTGTGTTATTTGTTTTGTACCTTCCTACTGAACATACGCATATATACATGTGCCTCTCAACCTATTATAGCAGGACTTCTGTACAATGGCACACATACATGGGTGGCAAAGGCAAATCAATATTGACACTACATTAATATAGCTGCAACATACATAATTAAGTCCATTGGACAGCAGGCTTTGACATCACAGTGATAACTAAGGATGATGTCCAACTGTCATATCTAGGCTATTATGTTACAGTGTCATTGCTCACAGACCTGCCAATGGTTTGGCTGACATAACACGACTGCATGTGTATGTAACTACAGATATCTGGCACAAATGTGCTTACTGTACAGCAGAACACTCAACAGTTGAATTGTATGGATTCACTATATCACATGCAGTTCAACACACAGTTCTGCAACAGTACTTTAATATGCACATGCTCTACAGAGTTCTCTTAGGTTTACATGACAAACATGTATCATACTCATATTCACAGCTAGCATATGGATATGTACAATATCCCTGTAGCTGGCCTAGCAGTGGCACAGTCAGTAGTGTTTGACAGACACTCCAGTGATTGTCATATGTGAGCTGTCCTTTCCTGGGGTGAGTCAGAGTCCTGAGCTGTGTTCTATGTCACAGCAGAGAGAGCCAGATGTTATGGCCATAGGTGATGTTCAGCAGGACATCACTACAGCAAGTCTTGTTGAGACATAATTCTTTCAAACTCCTATTTCTCATTATTAGAAAAAATCATAACTACATTCAATGACATGCTTACTTTTTACACATACCTTTCTTTTTTTTTACAGTGCAGTGGGTTATATCAACATGTTGCACAAGTTCTTTTAGTATGGTCATTGTCAAGTACTGGTAGGCAGATGGTTTGAATAGGTGTCAGCTTACCTTTTGTAGGTAATGCTCTTGACCAGGTGATGGCCTGTGTACTAAGTGGTGTTCCCCACTTGCTAATTGCATGCAGAGCAGCTGTGTTGTTCTTCCAATAGCCAATGTCATGGCAAGACACTCCTATAATTGAGTACTTCATGTGGGAATTGTCCCTTTACATTGCCTGTGAGGAAGACATCCTGGAGGTGTGTGAGCTACAGAGTGTTACAGACAGCAGGTGGGAATCACTCTTACAACAAGACTTGTGGAGACAGGCCAACTAAATGGTGGATAAGGTTTCAGACTTTGGGACAGAATGGGAGTAATGCTGTTATATAGTTTGAATACTGCTAGTTTAACAGGGTTTGTGTGTACATGCTACTTCTGCATGGATTCAGTCTGACAAAGTTGTCTGTCTTCAAAGCTCTCAACTGTAGGGCTATCCCCATTAATGGCCAAAGGTTTGCCTGTTATGTTTGGTCTGAACCCCAGACAGGTGTTGTCCTTGGCAAATCAGTGTCATACTCTGCTGATTGCTATCAGTAAATGGCAACATCCATTTGTATTTCTGACTTCATATCCCCTCAGAGCAGATATGTTGTAACCAACCCTATAACACCAGCAACTTTCTCAGTGTGTAACAGTAATATTTCAAATATGGCCCTGTGTTTGGGCCTCTGTCCTCCATTTATATGCCAGGCTTTGTGCAGATGTGATGCAGTAAGAGATTTATAGGTATGGTCTGTCATTATTAAGTGCTGTCATTCCTGCTATCATCCCAGTGATATTGTGGAATCTCACACATGTTGTGGGGTAGGGGCCATACATATGAGTGCAAAGCCTGGACAACATGTGGACCTTGTACAGCCTAGAGGTTGGTGTGCAGAATAGTAAGACATGTTTTAATATTAGGCTGTTAGAACATGTGAGAGATATTACTAATTAGAAAGGCAACAGGTCTATAGCTGTAATTTTTTACACATTTCAGCATGGGGTCTCTAGTGGACTACAATGTACTTTTATGGAAAAGGTCTGTTTCTCAGTTTGATAGAACACTTATGACAGAACCATTGTTATGTAAAGCATCAGTTTACATTGTAACATTTGATACTTTATCCCATAGGGGGTTAACTGAAGAGTGTAATTGGAGGCTGTATACTTAAATATGTAATTAAGTGTTAATTGCTTCTTGTATTTAAGGCAAGTATGTTTTGCAATGTTGTAATACTTGAAGGCGATCATCTGCAGCCCCCCCCCCCCTTTTTCCCATTTTTCTACATGGGGGTCAGGGTATTGTGTTAACTGTCGCCAACTCTCTCAATTCAGTGCCACACTCCTCCCTTCTTCAACACTCATGCTTGACTGTTACAGATCTTCTTTCACACAATCCATCCACTTCTTTGCTGGACATCATTGCTTCCTCCTACCTTCTAAATGTATGTCTCGAATCTTCATTACCAGATTGTCTTCTGATTTTCTACACATGTGCCAAACTGCCCTAATCTGTTCTCTTTGATCTTTTCTGCAATTGGAGCTACTTTGGTTTCTGCTCTTATGTCTCCATTTCTTCATCTGTACCACAATGTGCATCCTATCACCTTTCTCAGGCACTTCATTTCCATTACCTCTAGCTTCCTCAACTGTTCTGCCTTTACTGCCCAGGTTTCTGCACCATACAGTAGTATTGGTCGAACCCGTGTCTCATACACCTTACTTTTCAGCTTCTTTGGCATTCTTCTGTCATAGACTACACCTGATACTCTATGACAGTTGGCTGCAGCCACTCTGATTCTAGTTTTGACCTCTTCATTCAGACTACCCTTCTCCTCAACTACTCCTCCCAGATACTTGAAGCTGTTTTCCTGTTCCACTATCTTCCCTTCTATCTCTATTCTCAGCTTCTTCTGATTTCCCCAATTTGCTGTCATTACCGCCATCTTATCTGTGCTTAAGTTTCATCCCATATGCCTTAAGATTTGCATTCCATTCTCCTATCCTTTGCTGAAGTTCTAGATCAGAGACTGCCTGTACTGCCATATTGTCTGCATGCAGCAAATTTGTTAATCCATCCCCTCCAGCCTTTTTGCTAATGTAGTCCATCACCAGTATGAACAGCAGTGGTCTCAGAGCTGAACCGTGATGTACACCCACTGGGAACCCTCTTTGAGGCCAAACACTGTTCATACTTGAGTCGTTGGATCCTTGTGCACAGCCTGCACTAATTCTACCAATGTTTCCGAGACTTCAAACCACAGCAGTACTGCCCAGTGTGTTTTGAAGGCAAAACACATTAAAAGATTTGTGTGGATTACTGGCTTGTTGTTTTTCATTATACTATCTTCAGTCATTTAAGTTATATTGCTGAAGGTTCGGTGTATGTCTGCCCATTGTGTATGACCTATCCTGATTTTGTACCAGTGTACTGTGTACTACTTAGTTGTACTGTGTAGGAGGGGCCAGCAGATGTCAGTGTCATGGATGCCTTTGTATCATTACTAATGCATTTCTATGACCATAGACTTGTCCCCCCACTTCATATGGCTTTGTCCAGACTTGTACTGAGGTGTTCTGGGACTGACAGTGCTGTACATTCTTGACAAATAATCTCTCTCTCTCTCTCTCTCTATATATATATATATATATATATATATGTATATGTATCATTTTAATCATTACTGATTCCACAGTGTCCATTCCCTATGGTAAACTGACTGTACTGCATGATATTAGTGAAGAAATATCATAACATCCAGCAGCTCAGATGGCTTAGTAGTCAAGTGCTGTGATTATTCTGTACAGGTTCCTGGGTTCAAGGCCTGTTTTTCTTTGTTGCTGGGCAAGTGTATATCATTTCCTTTACATAACATGCCTATATGTGCTGTCATTACAGTAGCAAGGGGTGTGACTATGCTGCATGGGACACTTGTGTATACATGGGTGGTTTCACGTTATATGCAATCAAACTTCCATTGTACACCAGCTACACTAACGTGGTGACAGAAATACTTTACCTCAGATTTTACTATAAAAATAGTACTTTTAACACTGTTTTTCCATGTAAAATGTGATTGCCTGTTTTAGTACTCGAGCCTTGGTGGATGTCTCCAGTTTGCACTCAAATACAGCTGTGGGGTACCTCACCTGTGATCTTATTTGCTTGTGTCTGTGTATCTCTGACCATTGTTAGACTCTCAGGATTGTGTAGAAATATAGTGTGCATATGTTGTCTGGGTTGTGTAAGGTGGGGGTACATGTGAGTGGCATGGACCCTTTCTATATGGCTGTGCATGCTGCTCTGGTTTGGGATTCTGGGGAATGCTATCAGTAGATGCTAATATCCCTGTAGTGCAAGTCATCTTTGCAAATGCATGTATAGAGCCCCAGAGCTGGATTTGGGTAGTGTTATGTCAGTCTGTTGTTGTGTGGACAGTGCTTGGAAGCTCAGTGCAGTTTCCTTACTGTTCTGTTATGTCCATATATTCTTAGGATGTACAGTTGTGTAGCCAATACCTTTTGTCTGGACCCCATCATTGTTGTATATTCTTGACACATCAGTGGGATGATGTGAGGATTGAGGTCACTACATAATGAGGAGTACACGAGTCCCAGACTTGTGATATTTCTGTCAATATATGTTAGCAGTAACAGTGTTATTACAACTTTCTCAGCTTATCTACTCATGTAATTTGGATATGTGTCTATTGTCATGCCTTTGTCCCCCCATTTTGTCTGGCTTGTTCCAGATTCATTGCACTAAAGGGTTCTGAGCATACCTCTCCACCACCAGGCTGTTTGCAGAATGTCCAGGTGTTTGGCCCATACTTTGGTTCTGTTCCACAGTTTATTTGTATTTGTCAGGGAAATCACTGTTATGATCCAAGGAATTATGTCAGCGAATAATGACATACATGTCAGTTCCCATCATCATATCCTTCTCAAGATTCTGCTGATACACACCCTGTTGCTGTGCAACTGTTCAGTCATGACAGCAATATTCTGATTATGTCCCTATATGTGGCACACTTCCCACCCTTTCTACGGCCTTTGTACATTAGTCCTGCACTAAGAGGTTGAGAGGTTATGGTTTTGAGGTATGACTGTACATAAACACACACACACACACACACACACACACACACACATATATATATATATATATATATATATATATATATATATTATGTATCTACATTTCCGTATATATGTTTCACCACATATATATATATATATATATATATATATATATATATATATATATATATATATATATTTTTTTCTTTAGATAGATATATTTATACTGATATATATATATATATATATATATATATATATATATATATATATATATATTGATATAAAAAATATATATATGTATATTTTCTATAGATATTTGTTTTATACGTATAGCTCCGTATATCTGATGTATATACTTACTAATATTTATCTATCACCATACACATCTATATGTTTATATTTATATATACTAAACATGACTGAGTCTACAGTGTTTGTTCCCTACTATTCTATACCAGTACCGAATGATATATTTGAAAAACAACATTCATTATTACATCTCAGATGGTGTAGTGATAAATTGCTCTGAGTATGGTGTATGTCATGGGTCCAAGACTTGGCCGTGCTGATTATTTTGTTACTGGGCAGAACAGTGGCTGCTGGAGACAGGGTGATTAAGCCAGTTTTAAGCATTTGTAAGTGGGTTTGTGCGATGGTAAGCTCAATAGCATTTATCACCCCAAAGGTTAAAAAAAGCAATGCTTACACCTGC
>NC_056741.1:206366206-206403687 GCF_019279795.1 Protopterus annectens
AAAAATAAACTAGATTAATATTATAATTAAGTATATACAATAGTATGTGTTACTAAAGATAAAATGTGTAAGGCATAATATATATATATATATATATATATATATATATATATATATGTGTGTGTGTGTGTGTGTGTGTGTCTGTATTACATATTCATACACACACACACACACATATATATATATATATATATATATATATATATATATATATATATATATATATATATATATATATATATATATATATATATATATATATATATATATATAGATATATATATATATAAAACATAGGCCCATGACATGTAGTGGAGTCAAACCTCAGTACCATAACTCTCAACCTGTTAGTACAAGGGAACATAATGTATGTGTTGCAGTTATAAATGTAGAATGTTGCTACAGTGACAGGGGTTGTGTCAACATACAAGTTGTGAAGAAAGGCTCTTCTGAAACTGACATGTATGCCACCATTTACTGACAGACATTATAAAATCATCATAGGCAAGTACCACACAAATCACAGTAATGATCCTATGGAATACAGAAGCAATATGGGCAATAAACATAGACAGTCTGAAACAATCTGGTCAGTCAGGAGGTATACACAAAACGTCTTAGTGTAAGAAATGTGGAACAAGCCTGAGCAAGTGGATGTTTAGAGCCATGAAAATGGGGATATATTGGAAATGCTGGACTAGATAAGCTCACACATTTGATGCATTCACACCCTCTCGTCTGTCCTAACACATATTACCTGGAGGAGCAGAGATCCCAAGCCACATACTTCACACTAGTTAGTGACATACATCTTCACACCAGCCCACTGCTTTGTCAGAAATACACAACACATATGGTGGCAAGGCAACAGTACATCTGACAAATATCTGGACATAACATCGCACTAGGGTAAATAAACTGCACTGCTAGGCATGTCACCAAGCACTGTCTGCACTACAGGCAGACTGCCACAACACTAACAGAGTTTACCTATGGGGGAATACACATATAATTGCAAATATAGCAGGCACTACAGGTGTGTAACAACATGGAGTAACATACACCAGTGTGAAAGGGCATACCCACAACCGATCTGAACACAGTCACATAATGGTAAGCCTAAGTAATAGTACAGTCTATGGCCTGTGTGAACAAAAGTCATCATCATATTTTCCACTCACACACTAACCCTACATATACTGGCCCAATTCACAATGTAGTCTAATGCCTGACATATAGACTGATAGGGTATCAGAAACTAGAGCAGCATGTACTGTCAGATAGAACAGGACCAAGAACACTGACATCTATCCCATTCTGTACACAGACCAAATAACATGATCACAATACACTGCTACATAATACAGACACTCTGTCAACAATCAACATAAGTACACAGACCTCACTACTATACAGACTACCACAGTATATCCAGGTTTTGTCCTAAACTAATAGGCCTCCTATACATTACATGTCTGACAGTCTGATATATCACTGGTTTGATATCAGGAATTATGTCAGTAAATAATGGTATACTGTACACATCCACCTCTTACTGCATGACATATGAACAAAGGTTGACAGACTTGGGGGGCAGAGGCACAAACACAGGGCCAATATTGACATATTGCAGTTATAAACTGAGAACATTGTTGGTGTAACAGGGTTTGTTGTGACATATCTCTTCTGAGGGATATGAAGTCAGTAACACACATGGATGTTACCATTTCCTGAGTACAATCATCAGAGCATGCTACTGCATTTATGAAGACAGAAAATGTGTGAGTAACACACCAAATTTCAGGTTCCAAACTTTGGCCAGTCTGCAGATAGCCATACAGGTGAGAGTTTTCTCAACCACATAACACTGTCATACCAAACTTTAAATCATGCAAAACAGCCATATCCACACAAACCATGTTAAACCAACATTACTTAAAATGTAGAACAACAATACTTACATTCTGTCCCCATGTCTGGAACAACCCCCTCCAGTTTTTGGCCCATCTCCATAGTGTTTGTTGTAACAGGTATTTCCAACTATACTCTGTGATGCTGTTTGTCACACACCCACATGAAGTCCTGCTCACAATGAGGGAGAAGGACCAACACCCACTTGCACTGCTTACTTATAGGAGTGTGTTTCCATGCATTTGGCTATAGGAATGATACCACAGGTGTTCCACATGCAATTAGCAATTGGATGACTGCAATTCATGCACAGGCTATTAGCTGATCATGAGCATTACCTACCAAAGTCAAGCTGTGCCTATGCAAAACAGATGTATTTTTCCACATCTACCAGAGAGAGGGAGAGAGAGAGAGAGAGAGAGAGACAGAGGGAAAGAAAGAAAGGAAGAGAAAAAGACCCAAGCATGTTTGTGAATGATCTGTGGGTAGAGAGAGGTCTCCGGGTATTATAATGGTTGCCTATATATAAATGTATGGCTGTGTAAAGTTTACAACAACCTCTATGATATTTGACAACTGTTGGCCTTGTAATGTGACATTAGGACATATGGGCCCTCAATATGAAAATGTAGCAAAACCCACCCTGCAATGGATCCTTTTAATTATACAATCACACCAACACACATATGACAATACTGAGTTTCAAACCCCTACCTAGCTATGTATTGGTACTATAATGTTACACTGTTATTGCAAGTTCCACAGCAGTTATATGTTAGAGAGCTGTCCAAATATATCTTTGAAGGTGAGTGATATCAGCTGCAGTGCTAAAGGAGGGGTGATGGAAGTGTAGTAAGTGTGAATGACCACAAAAGCAGGTGTCAACAAAGACTCACATACAAACACACACATTTTCACAGTTGCCAAGACCAGGATTAGAACTCCTATCTAATTTGCTACACTATGGTATTATGCAGTTATTGCAAGCTCCACAGCAGTTATATGTTGAAAAAGTAGTCCAAACATATCTTTGAAGGTGACAGACATCAGCTGCAGTGCTAAAGGAGGGGTGAAGAAAGTTCAGTAAGTGTGAATGACCACAAAACCAGGTGTCAAGAAAGACTCACACACACATTTTCCAGGGCCAAGATTAGAACCCCTACCTAACTAGTATGCTACTCTATGGTATTCCACATTTATGGCAAGCATCACAGAGTTTATAGGACTGAGATTTGGCCAAAAGGTTTTTTCAAGGTGAGTGACATCAGCAAAAGTGCTAACATGAGCAATGGGAAGTGCAGTGTGTGTGAATGGGCCATAAATTATTCCTCTGGAAACAAACGCACACACACACACACACACACACACACACACACACACACACACACACACACACACACACACACACACACACACACACAGTCACAAACTACTTTACATTTGACAGGACTGAGTATGCAAATGCTACATGAATACTGTTTTTTACTATTGTGTTACACAGTTATCACAAGCACCAGAGACACTATAGGGCTGAGGGCTACCAAAAGTAATGTCTACAGTGATTGACATCAGCACATCATGCGACATCAGCCAATTTGATGTGTAGTGGGTGGAACAGGCCTTATAATGGAATTTTATCTGTCACTGTCTGTCTCTCTCTTCCCCACATCTCTGTGTGTGTATGTTTGACATATTATAGTGTGTTGGCCTTGGATATGTGTGAGTATTCCTATCCAATGTGTGTGTGAAGCATGAATGGTGTACAATTTGGTCTGCTTGCACAGACTTCTGCAAATGACAGATATGTATAGTCCACTGTGTTGTCAGACATGGGCTTCATTTTTCTAAGTGTAGGAGCATGCCCAGTATGACCTTCTGTATTGAGTGTGTGAATCCATTTCAGGTAGGGTTTTACTCCGGTCCAGGGTTGGTGTTCTCAACCTACAGATGGCAACTTGTTTCTGCAGGATATCTGTAGATAGGTTGACAAAATGGAGTCACAATGGGCAACAGATGGGGGGATACTGTAACTATTGCTATCTGTGCTGCTTGTGTTACATGGTTGGTGTTAGCAGAGATATTTAGACATATGTACTATTTTACACTGTGATGTATTATGTCATTGACTAATGACAGATATAATTATTTGCTCACAGTTATTTACTGGAAAATACAAGATGAATGAAGCTGAGTCCAGTTTTGTGGTGCACAGCCTACACATTCTTGCACACTCCTGCCATTCTGGAGGGGTAGCTACAGACACTTGCTGATGGGTCTGTGTAAATGGTCCAGCACCTTGGTAGCATGGGGGCTGAGGATCCCCTTGTTGTACATATATCAATTTAACAGAATGGCCATATCCTGCTGTGGCCATACCTCTCAGCTGTACAGATTCAACCAGGTTACCCAGAGGCAGGACTCGTATATCTGGTCATTTCCCCTTCACATTGTAGTTTACGAGCAGGTTTGTAGCCACCCATTACTGCATTTGCAGGCAGGTGTAGTATGCACACACATCAGAGTTTCAGACTTCACAGACTCCATGACATCCATGCTTCTGCACTCCCCCAATCTGTTATTCTACCCTCGGCCTAACATTATGCGAGTGATATCTGGCAAGTATCCCTATAGTTGGCCCTTTATCCTAGTGATATTTATGGATTGGCCCCTAGTTCATGCCGTAGAACATGGGAGGAATGCTATTCGGATTTGTCAATATGGCCTTGCATTTGTGTTCTGTTGACTGTGTTAGTTTGTTATTTGGGACGCAATGAGATACCATACATTGGCACTACGGGTGAGGGACAGGCCTTTGACAGAGGACTGTACACCATTTGGTAGTGATACAGGCCATCTGTAGCAGACCAATGCCTTCTGTCACTCCTACATTCCCAGGCTGCGAGCCAGTGGATTCCCCTGGGGTGACAGGGTAAGTGTGCAAGGTGTTAATGGCAATAGTTCCTGTACATATTGACCCATTGGTCCAGATGCATGCAGGGTGCTGCTTACAGCTAGGGACACACTTGCATAGGACACCTCCTCAGCATGCTGCATTCTGTGGGTATTCCCATAAGCAAGAGGGATCATACTGTACTAATTCCCAACAGCAAGGATATGAACTGTGATAAAAGTGTGGCTGATGGTGGGGTGACCTGAGTGCATGTGTGATATGGAAGCTACTTGCAGCTGACTCACAGATATACTTGGGACATTCCCCTTATGCTGCCTTGTGCAGGAACATAGGCAGTCTCTCATTACTTCATAACTGTGCCTTTTGTAGTCTGACAGTGATTGTCCAGACTACATCAGTATTCCATACTATACAGACTACTAATATGCTGCTAACCTGTATGTACAATTCCAAAGTTGTGTGCAGTTGACAGTTACATTTTATGTACTCTGTCTAGGGTACTTCCACCTGTGTACTGTGTGTATGTATGGACCCACATTCATGGCATGTCCATCTTTCAGACAGTGACAGATACTGACATCTGTACAGTGAGTATGGATGACTGCTGACATGAGTATTGCTGAGAAGCATTGTGGTTGGCAGTGCAGTTGTTGGAACATGGCCCTGTCATCCACAGTACTGCCCATAGGCCACTGAGACACAGCCCTCCATGCCTACATGCTGACCACTTCTACACAATATTGAACACATGACAACCTAAAACATGGACCCCTGCATATTGCACACATGCAACCATCTATCCTGTAGATTGGGCCAGCTCGGGTAATCTGTGCTCCACTGTTATTACACCTCACAGTTACATGTTACTGCATTTCTATATGGGATTGTGTGGGGGCACACCTGATGACTTTAAACATTTGCTATGACTGTACTGGTATTTCAGGAACTCTGTTGGTTTCCATTTCATTTTGTATTCTGACCTACCATGCAGACTGGAGGCATATCAGTAGTGTACAGATCTTAGGTTTTATTGACCTACATTTCAGTTTCAAATGTCTTAGCCTTCAGAACTGACATACAACTGCCAGACCTGTTGTTGTCTGTCTGAGCAGGTCTGGAGGGGTGCTGTTAACCATTACCATCAATTGGAGGCCTTAGCCCAGCCTTTATTTATGGTCATCTGCACCTGTCCTGCTGGCTGAGGCTGGTGGTGGGTATGTGAGCTGCACTGACAAGCAAGTGTGTGTCCTATGGACACACATTTGGTCCACCATATGTACTGCAGTGGGATTTGTCACCTTGTTTAGTACTGCCTGGTAAGTTGATAGCAGTATTTGTTATGGATTTCATGCTGCCCTTATAGGTGTACAATATCTGCTGCCATCCCATTCATCCACCCAATTCCCTTGGATGCTCACATCGATACCATAGATACAACTATCAAAACATAGTACTCCATTCAGCAATAGATAGGAAAACTGACTTACCTTGTTGCTGTGCCAGTATTGAGGATGGTGCTGGAGGGATGACTATGTCAGATGCACATCGTACACTCCCCATACATGGTAAAGCACAGGTAGTGTCATGTTTGGCATCCCTTTTACTGTATATGCGAGTCAGAGAGAGGTGTCATTCCCTGGGTCCCTACTGTGTCAGTGTATGTGCTATGTGTTGTCTCTTTCCCAAGGCCTGGGCATACTGGGCATGCCTCCTTCTGCCTACATGGGCAGGCTCAGGTAGTTCCTCCTCTGAGTCCCTCTGTGCCTGTGATGGCTTTGGCAATGGTGAGGGGCTGTGTGGCCTTGCTTCATGCAGTTTCTGCTGCAGCTGTTTCCGCAGGATCATATTTGTGTAGCATGGCACATACTATGAACATTTGTGTACATGTAGCTGGGGAGTACTGCAAAGCTCCACCGGATATGTCCAGGCAGCAGAACCATGACTTGAGCATCCCAAACACACGTTCTATTATGATTCTGGTTTGTGTGTGTGACTCATTATGTTCTTGTTCGGGTGTGTGTGCTTTTCTGAGGGGTATCATAAGCTACGGCTCCAGTGCGTAACCAGCATCCCCCACTAGCTGGCCATATGGGATGCCCCCACTGGCAAATAACTGGTACAGCTCTGTCATATGCCAGATGTGGGAGTTGTGATAGCTTTCAGGGCTGTCAGCACACACATTCAAGATAATGCCCTGAGCATCGCACACAACCTGGCAGTTGATTGAGGGGAAGCCTTTACTGTTTATGTAGCCCTTACCCGTGTGCCAGGTGGTGCTTTGATGTGTATGTGTGTGCAGACTATAGCACCCACTACCTCAGGGTATTCTGCTATTTGGTGGAAGAGATGCATATTGCTGGTCAACACCTCATGGGTGTTGAGGAAATATATGTGCTTACCGGCATGTGCTGACATCGCATCCAGGAACTGGTAGAGTACCCTGGATGCCTGTGAGATCCCCATGATATCCCCAGTTGGCCTTTGTAAGGTACCTGTGGCTAGTATTCTTAAGCCTACACATACCTTGGTATCCACTGGGATGGGTAGCCCTCGTTGGTTCTGTGTGTGAGGCATGGCCGGCACAGCTCAACAATTTGCTGTAGAATGTCGCTGTCCACCCTATAGCACTCCACTATTTCCAGTTCATGTAGCCCCTGGTAGGTTACCCTGGGTCTGTACACTCTTCTCCTTCTCCTCACTGTGGGTAGGTCATCAGAATTCACATCCTCACCACCCTCAGCCTCTTGCAAATATTGATGTATAAGAGTGACAGCAGCCCCTAACATTTTGTTAGTTTTGTCAGGTAAAATTTCCCTGTCTGTGTACACCGGTTTATAGGTGATGTAGAGTTTGTGGGAAAAAACAGACTGGAAGGTGTTTGCATAGTTTATAGTAGGGTCCTAGGCTGCTTCATGTGTAATTGGCTGATTCTGATACATTTCACCTGCCAGCTATGCTAGTTCTCCTTGATTGCCTTCCTGTTTAAGCCCCCAGGTGCGGTGTGCATACCCAGTGCCCAGATGTGAATAGTGCTGTTATATCCTTTTTTTTTTTTTTAAAACCTAGTGCATGGTGCGCACACCTGTTTAGGCAGTGTAAACACAGCTAGGCAGCCTCAGACATAGACCCTTCCTTAGCTGTGCTTAGCTAAGGGCAAACATGGGTCACAAAGCTCCAATAAGTTTACAGCATACATGACACTCACCCTTATGAGGTCATTTACCTCTTATACCTATACCATCATGTTGCTGCATCTACATGGTTGGGTGCAAGCTAACACTGAAAGGAAATCTGTGATTCAGTATCAGTCCCCTCATTTGCATAAACCAGAATACTAATTCATAGTTACCAGACTCACACTGAGCCTTCCCCCTTAGCAAACACTATTCCCTGGTATTGTTGTCTTATGCATGCCATTGACTATCATGGCAAAATGCTGATTTGGGTTTAAAAGCTTATTTCCAACTTTTTTTTTTATTTTCGGGCTGATCCCATTTGCACACCACTGCCCTATGCTTAAACGACCGAAATCGGCCCAAAAAAACTAAAAGTTATTTTTTATAATTTTACAACTATTTATCATGCCGATGGCCATCTATTTGGCCATTGGCATGCCTACACCATTGAATACATGTTTTCTTTTGAGTTGTCATGCATCTGTTTTGTAATTTGCAGAAATGTATTTTTTTAATAACTGAATACATTTCTGCAGGTTACACTATTCCTTCCCAGATGCCTGCCTGCTTCCTGGATTGCTAATTCATCTCATTTGCATGTTTTTCACTTGCAAATGGGGTAATTAGCATATAGCAGTGGTGTCCATGCATGAATAGTGTAGGTCTGCTCGTGCACATTCTGGGAGCTTGTTCCTGGATCGCTCATCGGCCATATTGAGTGCAGTTGCTGTTGCACTATTCCTGCACACCGTGCAGAGATTGCTGAATCCTGGGGATACAGTTTTAAGTCATGCACAAAATGTAAATGAGATGTATTTAGACAAGGTTGGTTTCTGGGAGCCGAATTCTAAACATAGCCTAATCTCTTAAGTAAAAAGCTAAAGGGGTTAAGAGCAAGACAAACAGCAGTGGTGACAAATAATCAGCCTGGAATATCCCCCTTTAAATTGATTAATTTGAATGTGATTTCAACAATATGTATGTACAGATGTTATGTAAGTTTATCTGGACATGGCCATGCTGTATATTGTCAGGGCAATGTGTAAGGCTCTGACCTGTATATTCCACTCCCAATGTGACCTTAAGATGCCATCAGAATGTATAATACACTTAATGCAATGCTTCCCTACTTTGCATAACAGTTGTTATACTCCCATGAAGTGCTACAGGTGGGGAATTTCTTCATGGGGTTTTGACATGTTTTACATGTCACAGATACATTATTCTGTGGTATCATCAGCACTACAGTACCATACAATACTACTATTGTACAATATCATCAGTGATGCAGAACCATACAATACCATATTGTAGTACTGACACCACAACTTATATTGGTGTGTGTGTTATTCAAGTGTCAGACAATGGGATGGGCAATGTTGGCTTTCTTACTATGTTTTTTGAGGCTTGCACAGATTAGTTTCATATATATGCTATGCTATTGTTTGTATTCTTTGGGTCCTGTATACATGCTTTGTAGACATATGGCATGCTGCCATTAAGAGACATGTACTTGTTACCCCATTATTACCCCTACTATCCCACTGGATGTTTTGGATGATTATTCATAGTGCAACACAATTTTGCATTTTGAGGGGTACACTCAGTAGTCATTATTATCTGCAACAGTTATAGCCATCTATGTCTTGTATGAATGTCACTGCTGCACACTCCCTTGTTTCAGGCCATTGAGGTGTAAAACTTGATAGACTCCCTTATAATTGTTGTTCTTATCTATATGGGATTATACTGTTAGTTTTAGTATAGCATGACACTACTCAGGTATTCATATTATTGTTCTTGTTCAATAAACCTCAAAGATCTGTGATTATGCTGATGTGCGTGTGCATGTATCATGTCAGTATACATCTTACATGCTGCAGATGACATTGTTTATTAATGTTTGTATACCTTATTTGACAGCTTTACTGATTATGGCTTACTCACTTGTGATAAACGTAAACATACCATTCATTTGTCTGTGAATTTAAACCAGAACTATTCATGTTTTGCTGTGTGTTTGTGTGCAGGTCACTGTAGGTGATGTCTTAGTATGTTGCATGATATCTAATAAGCATTGTACAGTGAGGCAGTGTCTAAGACAGCTGTGTTGTTGACAGACCACACACTCTCCATGCTAAACACAGAAGCATTGCTGGTTCTATGAACCAGCACTCCACCCCCTCAGCTCTCCAGGTGATGAGCAAAACAAAATATCCACTAAGCTTATTACAGTTAGATATACACCCAACAGCTCTTGTATTCAAGAACAAAAAAATAAAAAACAATGGACATTCCTTCTACAGGCACACCAGTCAGGTGACCAAATGCACAACCCCCCCCCCATCCTGCTACAGCCATGCAAGTCCTATTTATATGTCCCTGCCTGCATGGAGCACTACACTGCTCATGCTTTTGATTAAAAAAATAATAATAATTTCTCCTTTTTCACTATAGCAAACTGCTTGCTATAAATCTAGCAAACAGCTGATACAGTTTATACCCTGTCTGCATGGAGTGCTACAGCACTTATACTTTTGTTTCAAAAAATATATATTTATCCTTTTTAAACTATAGCAAACTGTTTGTTATAAACGCACTTTAAAAAATAATAATATTTTTTTCTTTTTTACTGTAGCAAACTGTCTGCTACAAATCTAGCAAACAGCTACATACTTTTAGTTTAATAAAATATATATATTTAGCCTTTTTAAACTGTAGCAAACTGTTTGTTATAAATGCAGCAGATAGTTGCTACAGTTTATACTCTGGCTGCATGGAGCGTTACAGCACTCCGGTTTTAGTTACATTTTTTTTTTCTTTTGAACTGTAGCAAACTGCTTGCTATAATGTAACAAGCTGTTGCTACAGTATAGACCTCACAGAGTGCTATAGTACTCAGTTTTGACTGCAAAAGCAATACCCACTTTTAGAAGCCAGTATTGCATTACAGAAAAATCCAGATTGGCTGATCATGCCCCCTAGCACTTTGCGCTCAGGGCAGTTGCCCCTCTGCCCCCACCCTAACTACACTTCTGGCTAAATGTCATGGTGGTCTTCCCTCATCTGACTGTGAAGTTGTCGCACCTATTCCTGAAACTTGATGCCTGCAGTACTGCTGACACTGCTGTCTTGCACATGTGTTGTCCTTATCAATTTGACCGATAGAAAAGTGTGAGCTGAATATATGGCACACTGTTAATGCTCAGCATACATACAAGTCCCATGAGTGGGTAATTTAGTAATGTATACATGTTGAAGATGGCACATTGGCATATATATTAATGTTATCTGGTAGAGTTTTGACATGTTACTGCCATGCTATAGATGATGGGGTCATGCCAATGCACCCATCCACAGGAGACAATACCAGCATTCTTGAGTTTTTCCAGAATTCTAACTCTGTGGACCAGAGATGACAGCCAGATAATGATGACATTGATGGACTGGGACCATCAGGGGCAATCATTTCTGCCAAGCAATGTTGATGACCATCACCACCCCAGATGGGCCACCTGAGAGACCAGATCTGTGCCATTGTAACAGATGCTTTCAGGATGCAGATGCAGGACCACATGGACACATTTTTCCAAGATATGGCACATGCCACATGCGACTCATTCCAGTAGATTGCTAGAGAGATCATTTGTGATGTTCAACCCAATCAAGCTGAAGCTTCTAGACTGCAAAAATTGTCTAAGTATACCACTCATGACTTGCTGAATATTGTGAATTAGGCTTTCTTTCACTTTTGTTCACAAATTTGTGAACCTTTATTCATATTGTGGTCATGCTTTTACTATGTATTTTGTGATGCACACTTCACAATCTAGTGTTATGGTACCATGTCATTTATCTGCTTTACAGTACATTTTCAGAAGTGCAAATCCCAGTATAACCATTGTGTAACACAGACATACACTGCTGTTGTTTATGATGACAATGCTACAGACAGGCAGCTCATTTATCCTTGAAATCTGTTTTTGGCCTGCCTAATATGCATGATGTCATCCATAATGTTGTCATTTGTGGTCCTGTTTGACTTTGTATATCACAGCTAGGTGAACCACTGATTGCAATATGCCATTGGCCACACAACTGTCATATTGACAGTGTTCACATAACTACAACTAACCCTAGTGATACTCTACATGCTTCTCACTGTAATGCATTCTCCTGTAATGGCTTCTGCACATGGTCGGCATAATTGCTTACTTTGCATATGTCTATGGTGCCATGCTGGCATTTTGTATGTTTTTGTCATATTTGCCACAGACAAGAGGCCCAGATAATTTAAGCATTGATATACCAGGCATTCTTATGTGCATTTTCCTACACATGTGACTTCTGTGCATTGTGCCTTCATGTTCCATTTATTGTGATTTCAATTTTATTTTTGGCACTTATGCAAGTCGTACACCTGTGGGTAGCCTGTTTCAGTGCTATATGCCCTTAATGGGTTCAAATGATGCATAAAGTGATTTTCTGTCATGCTGGAACCCTCTCATATGTAATATCACTTGCACTCTGTCATAATAGTGCTCAATCTCATTTTTATGACACAAGACCATGTCTTATTTTGGGCAAAATGTACACCTTCCGTGCCAGTACTGACTGCAAACATTCATCTGCTGTCCTCATTCTGCATAGTATACTTGCAGTGTTTGGTATGGCTGTACACTTGTAACACCCCAAACAAAGAACTCATTTTATGTGACTGCTTTTTTAGAGATGCTGTTCATTACTACTAGGAACATAACATGACTATTTTCCATTCCCCCTATACCTTTTAGCTATTTGTTAACATCTTCATGTCATGCGCATCTGTTTATGTTCAACTTTGTGTACTGTAGCATCATTGACCTGTGCTTATAGGATAACTCTGTCATGAGGATAGGCTGTCACACATATACGATTCATGACCACACAATATCATGCTCATTGTGAAGCTTCCACCTGTGAGTGATCTTGACTGGTGCGTCATGTATTCTCATGACATTCTTTCTATGCTTCCTGCATACCTGTCAGTGAACTGGCTTGCTGATGTACATTTGTTGTGTTTATTTGATATTTTCTAATGTATCTCTTTCAACATGACCTATCTGCATAACAACATAGCATTATATGCCCTTGTTGGAGGTATGCATGTCAGTCAGTCAGTCTGCATGAGACCATCTGTGTTGTCCTTGGCATGTAATGCCTCTGGTAATAGTGACATCCCCTATTCCTGTCCAACTGTTTGGTTTGTTTGCTTACTTGGTCATTACACAGCCACATGACACATATGATGCAGAAATGCTGCTTGTCTTTTTGCAAAGATGATTGCCTTTTGAATGCAGTGTTGTGGATTCTAATCTAACCACTGTTTTGCGATCCCATGTTTCCAATTCTAATCTAACCACCATTTTGCAATCACATGTTCCCTTTTATGAAAATTCAGCCGACTGGATGATAATGCTTGTTACTTGCCAGTTGGTGCTTTCTGACATATCCCTTCCATCAGTTGTACTCCTTTTGTAAGACTGTCGCACTGCTTACAACATCACTGCAATGCTTTGTGCATTGCTACATAATGTATTATTGTTGTGCACCCATTGATGGTATCCATCCTTATCCTGTCCGTTAACTTCCCATGACCGTGTTTGTGTAGCACACATGTATGAAGTCTGTGCAACTCACCTGGCACTTTTTATATATTGCCTACATATGTTATATATACATTTATATATGTCCTGTAGTGTGATATCTGTTATGTTTTTTATCTACCCTTCCTGCTCTTTCCATGACTTTTCCAAACCATCTTTTCACAAAAATATATATATATTTCCACCCTCCCCCAAAAATACCCGTGCCCCTCTGACCTTTCTTTTCACTCATAACATTTGAGTAGCCCTCTTCTTCTTTACCCTCACCCTACATCTGCTTTTCTATCACCCTATTTCCTAGGGTGTGCATGTTACTTGTGTTTCCACACATCCTGCACTTTTTAACTACAGTTAGTGCTGAGAAAGGGAACATGTATGCCACATTGCCATAATTAATATTAGCCATGTATTTTTTGTGGATTATGACAGATTATGGAAATATATATGCCTTACTATATAATTCTTCTGTTGCACTTTGCAATTCACAAGGTAGTTGCAGATATTCATAGTATACCAGGATATTGCTAATGTGCCTCTATGAACTGTCATTCTTTTATCACACATCAGGGATAGGTACGTTTGATTTTGTGTAAATGTCATACACATGCCTTGCTAATTTAGCCATATCTACTTTAGGGAATTTTTTTCACCATGCAGTTTTAGGTTATGTCTGATGTTGCACTGATATTACTGCTTACCCATTGTGGCTGCCTTATGCTGAGGTACTATTTTCATAGTGAGGTACATTTGCATTTTACCCAGTTTTCAGCAATTCTAGCACTGAACTGACTGCATTCCACAAATCTTTTGGAATCCAGTCATTTATTAATTATAAAGAAAAATTTGCAAACTAAATTGGTCTACCATAGGTATGCTACTTTATTTTTCATTTGCTTTAATAATTCTTTGAAAGCCTGTTTTGCAGAAGTTGTAGGCCTACAGCATGGTATTCCTTATCTCTTGTGACAGAAAAAAGCTTATAGGAATACACATGGGCTAGTTGATAAAATTATAAAATAAAACAGTAGGATCAAATGTCTGTTTTATGTAATCTGCCATGGGTGCAACAGAGAATACACCATGCAATTATAGTGTGACAACTAATTTTTATGGAGCCAAAAGTTTGCCCATCATCATGCACCATAATTCCCAGTTTCAAACATAATAAATTAATAAAATGTAATTGAAGAGTAGAAAAGAACACTAACTGGAGTGTCACATGCCTCTTATATTTCCAGCTGTGCAATTGAAGACTTCTAATGTTGTTGTTTTTCTTTCAGATTTTCACGGTTAGGGGTCGCCACAGCAGAACTCCGGTCTGCTAATGATTGGCAGTAGATTTTTATGATCCGAGGTGCCAGCTCAACACCCAACCTTCAATGAAGGCATGCTCATTCATGCATGCCTTTCGAATGCTACTCGACCACTGGGAGGACATGCAGACTCCATACAGAAGGTGCTCCAGCCGGGAATTGAACGGGAGAACCTCTTGCTGTGAGGCAATAATGCTACCACTGCACCGAAATTTCTAATGCAGTAACATTATTACGTGAGTTCATATCTAATTCCACATTTAGTGCATGTATGTCCATGGAAATAGGTGGCATGCACCTCCCTGTGGTAGGAGAAAGACCATCAATCTGGCACTCTGATTCCCAAAGCCTGGTCACTAGAACCATTTCATATCAGGGCACTATCCTTCTATAAATGCATTTTAGTATTGTTTTAGTGGCCCATAAACAGTTTTAGTTTCTGCCACTTTAAGAATCTACTTTTGACTGATGTCAGTATAGAAAATGCAGCACTGCATCCCTTCCAGAGTGGACTTGGGATAGGAATGGGCTGCAAATTTGATATCCATGAATAAATTCCAAAATCAGATGTTATCTGTCAGAATGGGCTTTGCTGCTGCTGAAGTTCATAAACACATTTTTGGAGAAGCATACATTTCTAAACTTATGAATATGCTTCTGGAATAGGGGTGTGTATAGCTTTAATATCTTGGACTGTAACAGTACTTTAACCATGCACATTTACTGAGTTCACAAGATCCAGTTATCATGACTAACAGAGGGTAGTGTTTATGCTATTGATTGTGTACAATGATGGCTTTCTAATGTGGTTTCTTTTGTTGTCATAGCCGACCTTAGGCATAGGCCAACTAGGCAGCTGCCTAGGGTGCCAGTCTAGCAAGGGAACTTTTCCACTATTTATTTGGTGTAGGTAGACCAGGATGGGGACATCGAGTAGTGTGGTGGGGGGTGCCATGGAGCCCTTTTGCCTAGGGCACCAGTTGACCTAGGGCTGCTCCTGTTTGTTGCATACCACATCTGATGTGTGTAATAGTTGACCATATCATATAGTAAATGACTGTCTATATATCATACTGAATGAGATGACCTGTTTAGTTTGCTGTACAAGAAACCTACTGTATACCATTTTGCATCACTGAACTGTATTCTCAATGATTGCCACTACATGCTGGTACATAAGGTAGCAATAACAAACATGTTTCATCCTACACTTTGGACATATAACTTCCCTATGTCTCAGTTATGTGTTGTGTAATTCTAAGCTAGGCCCTAACAGGAACAAACCTTCTATGTCAAATATGAAACCAGTTTTGTAAGTATTTCCAAATTAACTAAAGAATGAAGAACATAACTTTGGCTACTGTATCTATGTCAATTCAGGGAAGCATGGATGACATATAAAATTAAATTAATATACTTATGTTCATAGGTGACATACCTCTCAAATGTACAGATTTTCGCAGTATGTCCAGATTTTTGCCTCACATTTTTGGCCTGCTTCTCATAAAAGTGTGTTTTTTCTGGCAAATCTTTGGCAAAACATTGAGGGCTGAAGTCAGAAAAATTATAACAGACATTTGAGTTTCAGACGTCATACCCTTCAGAAAATGCACACTAATGCAAAACCTTATTTCAAGACTTGTTTGGAACGGCATATAGTCCTGAAGGGGTTAAGACACCACCAATACCCTACGGGCCTAATAGCTGATTCACTTTTCCACCTTGAACTTATTTCATTGTTTGACCAACAAGGTTTTGACCTTATGAGATTAATGATCAAACACTACAAGACTTATATTGAATCTCTTACTAAAGAAGTCTCAGACTTGAACAATGTCATTTTAGAGCACCTTGATTTTCCAAGCTACAAATATGACTATGAAAGATGCTTTTTTAGCATCGATCAACTATTGGATAAACTTAAACAAAATAAGGTCAAGAAAATTCAAAGGGACAGAAATGCATATAACAACAGTAATGCATATCCAAAACCATCTTTTGCCCAAGTAGGACTGGCCTTATCTAACATAACACAAACACAGTCAGCTGGTGATAGTACCCTTTTTAAAAACATGGGGAACACAGCTACCACAGACATTGAGCCTTGTGCTAGTCCAGTGAGACGAAGCAAACATATTCAAAACCAGAACCAGTACTCTAACGTACAACAGGGCCAACATAATGACACCAAGGGGCGACATAATAGAATGAATCAAAATTTCCAGGAGGGCCACCAGACAGGAGCAATCCCGAAAAAGAATTTGAACTACAACCAGAAAAAACAAAGAACCAAACGGAACAACAGGTTCAGGAAATAAATGAGGATGAACGTTCAACTTTGAACATAATTGTGAATCAAATGGGTGACTTCAAGGTTTTCAAATACTCTTCCATAAGAATTGACCCCGAGTTGGTGAATTTTTTAGCAAAGGGTGACACCTTTGTTCCAGGTAAACCACCAAACATAGTTGAACTAATTTTTGACTTAAAATTATTTGTGTGAAAATTGAACGGAGGTTTTGCTTGGGAAGACGGTTGCATATAACAACCAGAAATTTAGGATGCCAAGCACTTACAACCCACCACTACACCCTACACTCAGAACATTTGAACAAGTGTGTGAACTTGATTTTAGACATTATCTTACAAAGTCGAGTTTGAACAATAAGAATTCTAATATAACAACACATGAAAAACAAATGTTAAACTTATTGAGGAATTCTTCCGTTAGGGTGTTAAAACCAGACAAAGGAGGAGGGGTAGCTATTTTTGACATAGTGGATTATAATAAGAGGATGTTTTCTTTGTTACTAAGTGATGCCTATGCTGAAGTCTCATTAAATGAAATTAACACAGCATACAATCATATCAAAAATTACTTTAATGACTTGTCCATTAAATCTATAATCAATATTGACACTTAACTTCATTTCACTCCCATGGCCCAAGATTCCTATGTTTTTCAGTATCCCCAAAGTACAAGGGATCCACCTATGAGACCCCTTATTGATGGAAGAGGGTCTATTACGTACCCTTGTGCTAAAGTAGTTGACACAATTTAAAAAAAATACCTGGAGTCAGAACCTTATATTTGCAAAGACTCCTGGTCATTCTTGGACAATATTAACAGGCTAAGATTCGACCCAGAGTTGAATTTTTTGACTATAGATGTCAAAGATTTATATACATCAATCCCACATCTTGAGGGTATGGAATGGGTCAGCCTGATGCTAAAGTCCAAAAATGCTTCTACACAGGAGACACACATAGTGGTAACTTTATTGGATATTATTTTAACAAATAATTTCTTTCTTTTTAATGACATATATTATCTACAAAGGCGAGGTGTAGTGATGGGCTCACCCTGTGGCACCAGCTTTGCCAGTTTAGTTATGGCATTCTGAGAGAAGACACACATCTTCAACATCGACCACAGAGAGAGGCTATTGTTTTACACTCGCTTTTTGGATGCCATTTTTGTTATTTTTAAAGGTGATCAACCACAGGCACAGGCATTTGTCAACTACCACAGAATTTCTGAAGTTTACTTTCAACTTCAGCACAAGTGAGATTGATTATTTAGATTGTAAATTATATAAGGACACAAGTAACCACAGATATGTGTCCAAAATACATAGGAAGGAGACATATTCCAACTCATTCCTTCATTTCACAAGCTGCCACCCCTTCCATCAAAAACGCTCTATTGTGAAAGGACAATTAATCAGAGCAGCTAGAATGGTATCTTTAGACACTGACTTCAGGGCTGAATGTATTTTTTTGGGTAATATGTTCCAACAACGAGGTTATCCAGATGACCTGATTAAATCTCTAACTAGAGAAGTTAACCACAAAAGAAATATGGGTCTTATAGTACCATTACTAAATAATAGACCCATTTTAAATAACATACACCAAGTGGGTAACCCAGCGGAACCAACATGTAACAAGTTCCAGCAGCCCTTTGAACATTTACAACTGTCTAGCATTACCTAAGACTTTAGGACGAGCTTTATTACCACATTTAACAGCAATAGTGAATCAATTCAGTTCATTTTGTACAAAAATTGGGAATTTATTACACTTGACAGGTCCTTAGTTTTGGAATATGCCCAAGTTCCTAAAATAGTGTTTAGGAGGGGAGCTAATCTTAAAAGCTTGGTTGAAAATAATAAGAGTCCGTCCTTTTGTAAATCAGTTGGTATGATTACTTGTGGGTGCTGTAGAATGTGCAAACACATGGAGACGGGTGAAATTTTTTCATCAACAAGAAGAAATATAAATTAAAAGAAAAATTCCATTGTAATTCTAAGTTTGCAGTTTGTCTAAGTGTAAATTATGCCCAGCATTTTATGTTGGAAAAACTGAACGTGGACTATGTGAAAGAGTCTATGAACACACTTATGCCACAGAGAGACAGAAACTTGAAAATCCTTTGGCAAGGCACAATATGACCCATGAGAACCACACCTTTAAGTTCAAAGTAATAGATCGGGTTCCAACTAACAATAGGGGTGGACCAGTGAATTGGCTATTAGAAGAGTGCGAATTAGTCTGGCAGATTAGACTTAATGTTTTTTTATTACCAGGCTTGAATGAGTCATGTAATATTGCTTGCCTTCTCAAACTTAAAAGTTTAGCCAGGTAGAATTTGTACGCACTCCTGCTGGGTGGGGGTTGTACAACCCTTAGGTATAGTGCACAATACAACTTTAATGTTCATTGTTTGGTTAAAATGACAAACTGCGGGCAACTTCAGTTTACACCGCTAATATTATGTAACCTTTGGTAAATTTGGATTGCTACTATTAATGACAAGTTTAGTAGTTCTTTATTTTTAGATCAACACTTGTTACTTAGGGACGGTAGTGTTATTCTTGGTTTGGTTTAAAGACTAATTACTAGGACGAGCTTGCTAGTAAACAATGTTCGTCCGAGTTGTTCAGTTCACCATTAGGGAGTGTACCGTACGGTAGAACTTATTATTTGTATACGTTAGAACACCTTTGAGGCTTGATGTTGGTCAATTATTTTAAGAAATGGCACATTTTCACTTTACATAGATTTGATTAGTACCACTTTTTGAATAAACTAGTATGTATGCTTAAACAGAGGATGGGAAAAAGTATGTACTATGACCGCTGCAATTCTTGTGGAGATAGATACATGTTTTGAAGTTGATTCTGTACGTTTCATGTTTTAATATTAATGAGCTTACACATAATAGCTCGGCTGATTTTAGATCACGTGATTTTATTATTTTATTTAAACTTGCTAATGTCTTGTTTTTGTAATCTGAAGTTGCCGTATAAGTGGCAATGAAAAGCGTTTAATTAAACAGTGTTCAATTTACAGTGTTAGTGACCTGCTTGACTTGTTGGGACCTTTGAGTACTAATGCAAAACCTGTTATTCTATTAAATTTCTAAGTTTGTAAGAGCAATATTTAAAAAGTGTCCATATTTTTGGCCCTTTGCTCCCCCTACCCCTATTATTTATGGCTTTTGTCCAGATTTCTTGCTCTAAGATGTTGAGAGGTATGCCAGGGCAATTTTAAGGCTAGCCATGATCCTGAAATCTATCTGACAAATTTTGATACTCTAGTGTTATTTTATGGGTATATTTAGTCTTGGCCATGTATTGTCTAGTGACTAGGAGTAAATGTCTAATTCCTCATCCTCTGGTCCAAGTTACAATTGAAATGGGTTAGGGAACAATTCTGCTTCACTTGGAAGGGAAGCCTGTCCAGAGAAGATGTAATCTCTGAAACACATACCTGTACCTCCAATGTATCCTATGTATGTTACAGACAAGGTTTATGTTCCTAGACTGGGTATTTTTTTAAAGAATGAAAACATGAAGTAATCGGAGTAGTCTTTTATAAGCTTGATGGCCTCACTGTAAAGAGAAAAAATATGTATGTCCTAAATCCGTTAAATATAACCATCTGGGATTCATTAACAGTACAGTTATATCAAAGCCAAGCCAACACTATTTACCTTATGACCATGATGGACAACATTGCTCATCATATAAACATGCAACCAAGGCACTTTGCATAGCATAGAATTTTCCTCATGGCCACAGCACAGGTTCATAGTTAGTTAGTGGTAAGCTACCTCACAGCCATATGTAAATGTAAGTACAATAAGTAATCAATGAACGTACATGTATACCACAGTAACTAATCTGAATCCACTCTCACAGTTTTTCAATGATGATATCAGTAACAGCAGCAGGTACAGAGATAAATAGATGAGCAATGGAAAGGCAAGCAACACAGATGATGAGACTGGAGATCAATACACCAACACAGTGGTGCAAACATACTGGATCTGGTCCTCACTAATATGGGAGAGTGCTGCATATCCCCTACTGTAATGTCTTCCCTGATAAGGTCAGACTACAAAATGGTCTCCCTTGAAGTAAAACTAAAACCTAGACCCCTAGCTAAACCTGGAATATTCAGGAACTACTCTAAAGCTAACTTCCCGCTGTTAATGAGAACCTGGCAACATTTCAAGCCCCCATAAACCCTGAGAACACTGTTGTTTATGTAGAATTGTTCTCAGAAGCCCTGTACATGCATGTTAATAGCTGCATAGAGGCAGCTGTACCCACCAGGAAGAAGTACAGAACTAACTCAAAAAACAAACCAGCCCGGTAGAATCACAAAATCAATAGACTGTATAACAGAAGGAAGAAAATCATGGCAAAAATTAGGAGGTTCAGCACCCAGGAGGATAAAAGCACTCTAATCAAACTAAACAAACATCTCAGAGGACAAATAAAGTTTACTAAAGCTAAATTTGAGGTAAATTTGGCCTCCCAGCCCAAGGACAACCACAAGGCATTGTTTAGCTACGTCTGCAACCACAAAGGCAATACACAATTGTGTGCAGTTGTTCATTGTAAATTGAGCCACATATACTGAGCCAGAAGATATAGCAGGCCTACTGGCCAATAAATTCAGATCCAGCTTTACCCTTCTCTCCCCCTCAGTCTTCCCTCAGGAAATAATATCAAATATAACTCCACCTCCTATCAGTAGGGAACAGGTCTTTAATGCTCTCTCTAAGGCCAGGGACACTGCATAAATGGGCCCAAACAATGTCCCAGGATACCTTCTACATAGCATGAAACATGACCTATCAGGGTTTCAAAAATTGCTAATTAACTATAGTCTCCAAACAGGCTTTGTGCCTCATGAATGGAAGACAGCAACAGTAACCCCTCTCTGCAAAGGTGGGCCATCTACAGACCCTGTAAACTACAGACCCATAAGTCTCATTAGTTATATGTAAAGCCATGGAAATGATCAATAGTGATATAGTAAACCTTCAGACATTGGACCAAACCCAGTTTGTTTTTGTCAAGGGCAGATTATGCCTACTCAGCCTGGTAGACTTCTTTGAGAAGATCACCAAAGCAGTGGATGAGGGCAAAATGATTAACACTGCCTACCTTGGCCTGCCCAAGGCATTTGACAATACACAACTTGGGCATTGTTGACAAACTCAAGAGGTAAAGTACAAACTTGTATGTCACCCAGTGGATAGCCAACTGTCTCACAGACAGGACCTAGGAAATTAGAATTGGGGAGTCCACCTCTACAAAGAGGCCAGTCACAAGTGGAGTCCCTCAGGGATCAGTCCTTGGACCTCTCCTTTTTGTCATTTACTTCTCTGAAGTCAAGGCCAATGTCAGTGGTCTCTGGCTGGCTAAGTTTGCAGATGACTGCAAACTAGGAGCTATCATTTAATCCCACACTGACACAAATGTTCTCCAGAAGGGGTTGACACAGACAAAAAACTGGTGCCAGAGCCATAGATTAAAAACTAAATGCCAAGAAATGCATAATAGCATCCTTTTGGAAGTCATCCCCTCTGGTAACTATCATACTGACAACAAACTCCTTAGAGTGGACCCAGTAGTCAGGGACTTAGGGACACACATAGATAGTAATCTAGCCTTTGACCATCACATTTTTACAGTAGTGAGGAAATTATTCTATGTTGTGCAACTTATAAACAAAGGTATGGCATCTATGTCCAAAGAAGTAATTATTCCACTGTATTCGGCATTCGGCAGATATATCATTGAGTACAGTGCCCCCTTTAGTATGTACCTTACCAGGCATATCCAACTGGAATTTCCTCAGCGGTTCCTCACTAAAAGAATACAGGGCTTAAGTAAAATGTCCTGTGCAGACTGCCTCGAGGCTGTATTCTTGTATTCCATCTCCTACAGGCTTTTGAGGGAAATTTATGTCTGACATGCAAGGCATTGTCAGACCCCACTCTGATTGATCTCTTACATATCCACAAAACAAACATACCAGAATTACCTGTTCTAAAGGCTTAAACTTCGCCTGTGATATAAATAGGACCTGCTGGCGAGACAGGTATGTATCCCAGAGATTACCCCATCTCTGAAACAGTTTCCCCATCCATGTAAAGCAGAGTTCCTTCCTAACCCAATTCAAGTGCAACATGGACAATTGAATGAGGAACAGGAAATTCATCCCTACTTTGTCGCCTATGTCTCTAATGGACACAAGCACCTATGTCCCTAACGAACACAGGCAAACCTGTAAATGTTTCATCTCCCTGGCCCTAGCTTGTAAATGTTTCATCTCCCAAGCCGCTGCTTACACTTATCAAGGGTATCAGAATCTGTCAGAGATTTGGGATGCATTTCTAGGCTTAAAAATGCCCTTGTGGTCATTAGCCTAATAAATGCCAATGAACCCTATCCTATGTTACTGATATAGGCTCTCTATTAGCAGGGCATACCACAGAAGCAGTGGTAGCAAATGTTATTGGAAAAAAACACATTTCACGGGAACAGATGAGGTGTTATTAGGAAAGTGCACATAATACAATAAGAAACCCTGACTTTGTCGAAAGTACATATTGACCTGGATGATGTATTAACACGGCATGTTACAGGAGCGCTTATGAAAGAGTTTACTGGAAAACACATCTCAAGAGAAGAGAATAGTTGATATCAGGACAAATGGAATGCACATACCTGGGATACAACCTCTGCCTTCATTCAACTATATAGTTTCCTGAATGGTGAATTAACAAAAAATGCTATGTGATGACTTATAAAAATGGTGATGGGAAACAGAAGATATAATATCAGGACAAACAAAATGTACATACCTGGGAAATATTTCTTATTCTTCTCGTTGATAATAAAAATTTGTGGCCATGAGTTAGTCATACCATAGAAAAAGGTATGCTGAAGAAGTGTGAAGGCACAAATATCACTGAGATATTACAGTACAGATGAAGACTGTAAAATGAATATAGAAAATGAAGTAACAGAGGTGGTACTGTACCCAATACTATGTCATTTTATTGAGGCATGAAAATTCTCAGATACACATATCATTTTATCACTTATATGGCATATTAGCACATAATGACATTTCTCAGCATTCTACGAAGCATTCTACAAGATACACCATCATATAACTGAACCCCTGCCTGCATTTACACAACAGCTTATTAACAAGTCCCACAGAAGAGGTTCCATTATACTTAGCCTATACACACACACAAAGTATGCATGAAGTTCTGATCAGTTAAGCATTTAGAAGTTGTGACAATGCAAATATTAATGTCAACTTATGTCACTATCGCCTTGTGTCACATCAGTTTTCATCTGACTTGTGCAACAGTAGCTGAGTCCTTAGTAAGTTTAAGTATCTTTCTCAGTGTGTGCTACACCACCAGGTATATCATTCCTCTATGCCACCTCAAAGACACATATAAAATACCCTGGCACCTAAATTACAGCGCAGATGTGCGATTCCGTAGGTCTGATGCCTCTTTTGGCACATGTATGTGCTGTGACAACTTGACTGGAAGTTACCGAGTTAGTACTGTGCTGTAATTGTGTAATACTGACAAAGTGACTATTAATGAACATACAAAAAATGAGGGGATCAAAACCCAGAATGACAGATTACACAGTAATGATAAAGGGCAATTTACATATGCCACCCTAACTGTACTATCCAAGATGCATTGTAGCTATGTATTGCAAGGTATGGGCTGTAAGGCAGACTTCTACAATGTACACCACAGTGGATTTGATCTCGCTCCCTACATAACTCACATTCTAGGACAATATGCAGAATGAACAGGATATGTGAATAATAGGGTTCCCTACTGAAATGTCGGCACTTGAAATATTGAGTGCTGACAAGCTGAAAAAAAAAAAAAAAGAATGAAGCCATGGGAGAAGATAGGATCTGGAAAACCTCTTTTCTTTAAATTTCTACTCCCCCCCCACAGTCCTTGAGCTTTTATAAACCAACTCTGAAATAGCCCTACCTCAGAGAAAAGGGACCTTGGACTTAGTATTAGTCCATTCTTTTGGCTATTCAGGCTCCATGTTCCAGGACTTGCTCTAGCTGGTCCCAGCATTTCAAAGGGTTTCTGAATAATAATGTCCATGGTTAAAAGGGGGTAAAACAACTAGGAGATCAAGCCCCTCCATCTGTAAAATTGTCACCTCCAAATGACTTTTTTATAATCACATTTGATCACTAGTTCATACCTACATGTCCAATACTGCTAAATGTACATGTGACTGGAATCAAGTCTGCTTACCAGCGATTCACCTTATCTTGATTTGTGCACTAGTGATTGACACCACAGAACAAGCTACATAGTGGTTGTCAGAAAGCACACATTTTAAGGAACAGCATCAACAGGGAGTGTGAATTAAAATGACCATGGTTAAAGGAGTGTACATCACTTAAGGGATGAAAACCTTCCATCGGTGAAAGTGCCACTTCAAAGTAGAATTTCTCACATAGCATCTGGTGACTAAGTATTTATTGCATGTCACCAAGCATTTCACACGATACAATGTACACTTCAGTAGACTGGAATCCCTAACTCACATTTGTTTGACTTGTGCACTAGTGATGCTGCAAAGCAAGTTATGCAACAATTATCAGAAAGCACATACTCAAAGGGAGTGTGTGAACCATGTTAAACCGACACCACTAATCAACAGATTACAACCACCCTCATACTTGATTGACAATTAAAACCTCATAGGAATACATTGAGCCATGGAAGCTGTTACAGTTAAAATAATAAATGTCTGCTCATCCTTGTATCACTATTGCATTTTTTTGTGCTTCAAAGCTAATCTCATTCACAAACTGGTCAGAAAATGAATGTGGCTGAGGCAATTTCTTCAGTTTTTGCCATAGGACTTGAACTGTCCGTTACTGTTTCTATCTCTAAATAATAGAGATTCTCTTTGCTAACTACTGACTAAAGTTATAAAAGAGTAATTTGTTATGGCTTTAAAACCCATTGTCCAGGTATATAATGTTATATATGTGTTGTTTGATAGAATGTTCAAGAAGGAAGAATATTTATATTTATATATATATATATATATATATATATATATATATATATGTGTGTGTGTGTGTGTCTGTGGGGGGTTTATATCAGAAGATCGATGTTTCAGAAAGTTAGACTTCATATGATTGAGACCATATGATCAACTTCCAAAATGTTGAAGTGTTTGTACTGAAATCACGATACAGTGGGGATCAGATAATTTGCATTTTTCTCTACTGAAGTATAATTTTGGAACTGGTATGTATAGTTTGCTCAGGGTGGTTGTTACAGGTGGCAGACTTTTTTTGTACTTTTCAACTTTTCTGAAAGTTGATGATATGATCTTGACCATTTGGAGTTCAACGTTTTGAAAGACTGATCTTCTGATATAAACCCATATATCTATGGAATTAAACCACCATCCATCTTAACACTTGTCACAGCACGTAACAGTTAACATGATGTAACACTTCTCTACCTATGCAGCTGATGGCATTCCAAATCCATAGCCTTTACCTTTGTAGAATGACAGTTATGGCCATTGCTTTGCCACTGACATTTACCAGTATTTTAATGGCTAAAATGTTGTGAAACAACAAATTATACAAAACTTTTGAAAAGAAGGTGGTGAAAAAGACTCAAAATGATTTCATGGTGTTCTTCATTTTTATTTGTCAAGCATCGAATACAGTCAAAGACAAATTATTTTCTTCACAGAACATACACATTTATTTTAACATCTTAACTATTTAAGTTGCACTCGTATTAGTTACAGTGCTGTGATATTTAATAACATTCTCTGAAAACATAAATACCTTATTTTTCTGTGTAGGTGGGGATTGAACCCTGAAGCATAACATCAGCTGTAGCACATGTAGACTGCATTGAAGGGGGCATGGAAAATCAACAATGTACCTTAGCACACTTATAATAATTCAAGTTTGGACTTCCATTAATGGGAGATGCTCTTTAGCTGCATAACTCTATTTCACCATTATTTCAATTATTAACTGTTACTATTGCCACTTACATTTCCAAAAATGATGTACCTTAGCATTCTTTCCAGTGCTCTAAGTGCTCCGTATGCATCTCCCAATTTCCTTCTATCTGTTCAGTAGCTGTATAGGTAGACAAAGCATACAAAATATCTGCACGGTGTAAAGATAGGTAAAGTATATTTATAGTATGAAGGTGGTAAATAGCCTTGGACCTCTTCTTTGTGGAGCATTAAGCATAATCATGCTGAATCTTTGCATATTTATTGTGAATTTGCTAGCAGTCATTCAGTTCCATTCAAGGTACACATCTTGTTGCAGAGAGGTTTGTAGTTTATCTTCTTTTGGTTTGTGACAGCAATATAATCTGCATAAAATATACAACTGATATTGTCTAAATTGAATTGGATGTCATTTAAGAAAACACAAAGTAAGAAAAAGAGCAGCACTGATCCATAGGGAACAGGCTTGGAGCTATTGCCCATCTCCGAACAGCAATTGTGGACACGTACTACACATAATCTGTTGTGTTGGAAGCACTAAAAGTACAGGCTAACTCTGTCACATGATCCTATTTTGTGTAAAATTGACAGTTTGCATTTTCTAATGCTTGGTAAGATCAAGGAAGATAGCAGCAGATACCATATTCTCATATGTATTGTTAAAAAATTGTTTTGTTAAGGACTAAAGAGCTGTGTCATGAACTAAAACAGTGTTGTCTGACATGCAACAAATTCTGTGTTGGTTTGTTTTTTGAATGACAGTTTTGTTGATAATTTTTTCAGTGGTGGAATATTTATTTAACATTTGTTTAACGAGAAAGTTCAACTTGGAACGAGCCAGTTTTCAGCAGAGGCCTGGGGTAAAATGCTCCAGACACATCTTTTTAACATGGGAGGAAATTGGAGTACCTAGAGAAAAGCCACACAAATGCAGAGGGGACATGCAGACTCCACACAGAGGGCACCCCAGATGAGAGTCAAACTGGCAAACCTCTTTCTGTGAGGTGACAACATTAACCACTGCACCACTGCGCAATCTGAGGGGACATGATCAAACAGATGTTTTGTCAGGTTTTGATGACATTGAAGACAGAAGGCTTGAATGCTTACTGGGAAGATGTGAGGTTGGAATATGTGTATTAGGATTATTGTAAGGGTTAGGTAAAGGGGGTAAATGGTGTCTGCAATGTATGTGTGTGTGTGTGTGTGTGTGTGTGTGTGTGTGTGTGTGTGTGGGTGGGGATGTTTTGGTGCATGTGACTGAATGTGTCAAGCAGCAATTTGTGCTACAGTATTTTTGAAAATTTTGGAGTGTTTGTGGATTAGGATGAAAATAAGGGCTAGATTTGGGAAGAAAATTATTGTGTGTGTCAGTATGTGTGCTTCTGTGTATGAGTGCTACTGTTAGGAAAGGGTTTTTGTAAGTTAATTCATAGGGTTGGGATGAGCAGAGTTAGGGTTGACATCCATGAGTGAGTTGAGGCGGGGGCTTCACTCTCTCTCCACTTTACTCATGCATGGTAACCCTAACCTTCTCCCTACCACTAACACAAACTCTACAAATTAACTTACAATAAGTCTTTTCCCACATTAACTTACAATACATCCTTTTCTAACAAGGCTACTTTTCAAACTTGGTCTGAAGGTAGGGTTAGGTTTAATGTTTAGTGCGCTGAAAAGGAATCTATTTCTTTTCCTCTTTTGATACTTTAGAAATACTGGCATTTCTTTATGTTGTAGTTGTTTGAGTTTTAGGAATTCTTTAAATTTTATGGTAGCATTAGGGTTTGCTTTAGAATCTGCCCTGGTCTCGGCTATATTTAATTTGTGCACTAAGACCACATGTGAGCCACGGTTGCTTTTTCCTGGAAAGTTTTCTAGACCTCATTGGAAAAAGCTGATCTAAAATTGGTGTGAACAATTTACAAGAACTAAATCTCCCAAAACAACCATAACCGCTGACTATTCTTGTTTATAAATTACAAGTCTTCGCTAATCCATCAGTACAACATTTACAGGTATACAGTCAAGTTTGGTCTATGTGTTGCCATTCTGTTATCAGTAAACCATTTAATGAAATGGGAATGGAGCAATTTTGTACTGACAGCACGTGGTCTTTAATAGTTTTTAAGGGACCAGGATCACGTAGTCGTGAGGGGGGCAGTGATCATTCAGTAAAGGTGGGAAGACCATAACATGCCATTTTTAAAACACCTTTATTAAATTCACACATTCTAACAATGTCATGGGTACACATACAGTAATTAAAATTAATGCAAGCAATTGTAAACGTTTCATTTTTTCTTGCATTATACATGTTATTTTCAATGATTATCATTCACCCCAACATTACAGAAATTGCTCAGTTCCTGCCTTTTCTTAAATTTCATTCATCCTCCTGAAAATTATTCTGGATATATTGTTCTCACAAATTCCATTTACTTCTGTGGATCATACCCCATTGCTTTCCATCTTATCAGGTATGGGATCTGGGGGGGGGGGTGGATAGATGTTTTGAATATGTGTTTTACAGCGACAAAGTAGAGGTCCTAACTTAATTTACTTGTAGCTGGGACAACCTCTTTGGCTATACACTAAATGAATTTGGTCGGGGAGTATCCTGGAGATCAGTTGGTATCCACTCTTTCTGCAAAGTATGAGACCCTTTACATTGTGCTTGGGTAACCTGGGATAGATATAAATAACATTAACCCACTGTAAACAAGCAATGCCTACTCTATAGACAAATGTCTAGTTTTGTCAGGTCTAAGTCCATAATAGATGAGTCACACTGTAGCATAAACCGGAACAGTTGGTACAATCTGCTCTCCCCATTAAGGACACAGCTCCTGCCCTGCTTTTAATTTTATTACTGGAGTCCTGAGGACTTTCCTGAGCCCCACCCCCAAAATGCTAGATTGTTCTCACAAATGGAATAAAACATTAGAAACTCCTTTAACTGCTGAACAGTGACAAAATTGCCATGGCAGACTCTGGAAACTGTGTATTCCTCAAGTGGCCCAGCTTACCCATGCCAGGCTAGTACATCTCTTGCATTATACCCAGTTGAGACTGCATGCCTGTGAGTTACTAAAGCAGGATAAATTCTGGCACTGTGGTGCCCTAGCAGTGCATTATCTCCATTTATTTTGGTTATGTTTGAGAGTAGTTCTGTGACTATCTCTATGAGGGGATGGTGTGAGCCTTATATAAACCATTACCAGATAGGACACTTGTCCATTTTTGGTTATCTGGGTGCTCTTTGCTGGAATTCACTTAGTCTCCCTGGAATATGATTGAATAAGAGTGGTAGTGTCTGCATTCCTGTCTGTGTAATTTATGAACTGGAATAGCTACAATTGTATTCAGATGTCCACCTTTATTTTAGCCCAGCATAAACTTAGTAAGCGTTCACATAAATCAATTCATAAAGAAACAAGGGATGAGCTTTGGAGCATACTCTTCCATTCTTTAATGGGAAATCCCACCTGATATTTCTTTTTACTATGCTACCATACTAATGTTACTGGACCATATTCCTGACAAGGATGGCATTACCAATTTTACTATTGAAGGAAATGAATGTCAGTGTTGATTGTTTTCTATCCTAGATCTCTATTTACATTTGATTTAAGTACATGATCTTACGTTCATGCTGTATATGTATTGTTAAGGAGTTAACAAAATTATATTCTTAACTGAATAAATGTTGATGCTTTAGTAACTAAAATAATTTTACTTCTTTGTAATTTGTTTCTTCCCTTTCCTAAAAATCCTACCTCCAATTCTTTTATCACTTTTACAATATTCAATACTTCACTTACTTATCTTGTCAAAAATAATGGTAATTACTACACCAATTATGGTATTCATAGTTGTATCCAACTTTGGTTTAGTGCCTTGGTTTATGATTTATTTCAGATTTGTACATACGGTTATCTGGTAAACTGAATTATAGTGGCCCAGGCTAGTCTAGGGTATGTTCAGGTCACCAAAAAATATATGTTTAATGTTTACCAGTACTGACTGTACTAAATATTGTTTCTTTCTAGCAGGTGTCCTGAAGTTTACAGGACAGCACCTTCCCATGAATGCCCTCTGAAAAAACTACGATCACAATGCAGTACTATAGCATCAATTAAAGGGCGGTATGGATGGAAAGAGATAATACTCCAAAATGGAGCAAGTAAATAATGACACAAAATAAATGAGGGGACAGAGGACATATGTGATTGATACTACTGAATAAGTCTACCCTGACAGTTTTACATGCCAGCTTACTGTGATTCTTAAAACTATTACTGTTTAGACTGGACAAGTATGTCAAGTAGTCATTTCAAGTGTGCTTTTCAAACTGAGAGTTTATCTAAGAAAAGGACTCTGTAGGTGTGGGGGGATTCACTAAACAGATGCCCTATTACACTAGTTGTGGGATACTCCTAAAGGCTCCCTTTCCCTGATCATCCTGGACATTATGTTACAATAATAGAAGACTGTATTCTACAGAGTGAGAGCTTGTACCACACTAGGCAATAAAACATCACAACAGAATCACACTATAACACAAAAGTTAATGCAATGCAAAACTGCAATACTTGTAAACGTGTTTAAATCTATGTAACAGCTAATCAATTAAAAATTAATTATACTGCCTAGTTAATCCTAAAACAGGCTGCTGTATATGATAAGAAACCATGGCACAAATCAGTGATTCAACAAAAATAAAATAAAATGCAGATAGAGTATGCTGGCTGCTGCTGGAAATGGGGCAGAGAAATAGACAAGCATCTCAGTGACTATGCAACATTGCTTACATGTTTTGTATCTTGCATTGTTTTTCCTGTGTTCTTAATGTAAATTATTGTGCAAAAAGTGCATATGAAAATTAGAGTAGTAAAGATTTTTGTTCTGATATTTTTCTCCCTCACTTCTTTTTGCAGTCTGCTAACCCTGTGACCCCATTCTCTCCAGGTCTTCCAACTCCTTCATGGATTCTCTCAGCTTGCCCATTGAGATGGGGGCCAGTCAAAGATCTTAGAATGTCCAGGGACATTTCGTCACTAGCTTCTACCAGTTTTTTTTTCCATTTTCACCTATCAACAGGGAGCATCACAAGATCACCCACAAGGCCACCTCTTTACACCCAGGATAGTAATGCCCAGCCTTCCTTGTCATTCCATCAGTCACCTGAGGCAGTAATCAAACCCAGATTCCTTGGTTTCTGGTTAGGGCTTTATCCCTCCACACCATCAGGACAGCTAAAACTGTGAGAGTAAAGAGTTGCAGAGAGAGGTTCCTTTATATGTGATTTCCTATAAATTACTACAGCAAGAACTGCCCACAAAGGAACAGCAGAGACACAAATAGAGCAATCCTGTAATATACTTCTGTTATGGAAGACAAATGAAGATGCAAGGCAGATGCAGTCATTCCAGTTGTTGATCATGGTATGTAAGGTCTGATTGGTTGTAATTATTACAATGTCTTTAGAATGCAGATACAAATAATTTAAGTTGACATGAAAAGTCCATGATATGTCTGATACACTGTTAAGGTTAACTAAAAATAGAAAATGTAGAATAATGCATTCTGCTTCATAGATATACATATAATAGTAAATATTCTATAGCTAAAAAGAGGGTTATAATATATGAATCATAGGTTTAAGTGCTAATCAACTAGCTATATGAAACTACAAGTCATACTATATATCTTTTACAAAATTCATTCAGAATATACACCTTATGTAGGCTAGAAGTACTTTCACGTTGTGTTTTTTATTCATTATCCTGACAAACACCCATATGCTCCTCTAGACCAAATCCTTCTGCAAAGAATGCATGGACACTCTTCCTATAGCATTAGTAGGCTATGTTTGTCATATATGAATGTTACACTCGGGCTTCAGTTGGGCAGTCTTGCTGTGGCTAGCTGAGTGTTGAACTGTTTGCATTAATATATTACACATCTACAGAGCAAATACTTATTCTCTGGTTCACACTAAAAAGAACATGGCTTCAGTTCATTCAATTTGCAGTCATCTGGCATTGTATTGTATGATGCATATCTTGACCACAGGTGATACAAGGGAGAAGACATAAACACTTCACTCTTGGACAGAACCTAAAACTAAACCTGAAAACTTTTTTTTTTAATATTCTGATGTGATTTCAAGGATAGTATATATATATATATATATATATATATATATATATATATATATATATATATATATATATATATATCCGCAGTGGTGCAGCGGTAGCATTGTTGCCTCACAGCAAGAGGTTCTCCCATTCGATTCTCTGCTGGAGTGTGGGGAGTGCCTTCTGTGTGGAGTCTGCAGGTCCTCCCCACGGTTGGGTGGGCATTCAAAAGACATGTGTAAATGGGCATGCCTTCGTTGAAGGTTGAACGTCAAGCTGGCACCTCAGCATTCGTCAAAATCTACTGCCAATCATTAGCGGACCGGAGTTCCACTGTGGTGACCCCTAACAACAAAAGACGACAACAACAAATATATATATATAGTATGGGATGTACTGCTGTAAGTGCTTAAATATGAACATAGGAGAGATCTTGAAAGAACCTCAATCAAGTCAAGGAGCTAATAATTGTTAGTGTTGTTTTGCTCCATCAGTCAACTATTCACAAGCAGAGACTCCAAAGACTCACACAACTAGATGCCTCTTGATAGATGCACTAACTACAATGGAATTAATATTTCTGAATGCTTTGGCAAAAGTAACAATATGCATGTTGTATATAACAAAAAAAAAACTGGTGTGTGTACTTCTTAACAAAAACCCTTTTTTGATTGACTGCTGCTTCTAACATTATGATTTTAGCAGCCATCTGAAAAAAAAAAACAGGAACACTCAGCATACATGACATCTATGAAACCATAAAAAAACATGATTTTTAAGAGCATATTGTCCGAGTTTACGAAATGAACATCCGGTTTGTCAGATTGTTTTCAGTTGCATGCTTGGCAAGTTGTTATGATGAAATCTTGTGTTATAAACACCACACCCTATATGGACTCCGAATTCAGGTTAGTTACGTCCAGGGAAAAGAATGTAAACCTTTTCAGTACATCAAATAAGCAATCATTCATACACACTTCAGGCATATACAAACACTTTATGTATTTTACTAGGTGAATGTGTCAGAGAGAACTGTAACCACAGTATCTAGATGTGATCGAACACAAGTGAAATGCAAAAAAAAATCAAAAATAAAGGCATGTTAACAAGTAACAGCAACAGTAGTGTGTATTAATGACATGACTGTCAGAGTTGAGACAGTAACATATATTTATTGCACTTTCTTTGTTATTGCACCATTTTGGTTCAACTTACAGACAGAAGGGCCATGGGGATGAAAATAAAGGCACATGACACCTTATTAGTTAATTTACTTATTTATCTATTTAATGGTGGAGTGACATTACATTTTTTGATTGATTGACATTCAAGTACTGGGAAAGTCCAACAGAAAAGATCCCATTTTTACCTAAGGCATGGGGAGAAAAGAAAATATTATAAAACATGTAAGAATAATAATTGTATATTCTTTAAAAAATAATAGAAAAAACTATTGTCGGCAGCAGTGGTGCAGTGATCAGCTCCAGAGGTGCAGTGGTTAGTATCGTCGCCTTACAGCTAGAGGTTCTTTGGTTTGATTCTCAGCTTGAGCACCTTCTGTGTGGAGTCTGCATGTCGTCCCTGCAGCTGAGTTAGCTTTAAAGACGTGTGTGTGTGTGTGTGTGTGTGTGTGTGTGTGTGTGTGTGTGTGTGTGTGCCTTCTGTGAAAGTTGGGTGCTGGGCTGGCAACTGGACACTGTAAAAACATCACTGCCAATCAATCTGCAGATAGCTGCTATGGTGACCCCTAACCGGGAAAAGAAAAACAAGATGAAAAAACAACTAAACTTTAAATAATTACACCAAATTAAACATAATATGAAAACATTGGTTAAGAATGCATACAAGTTATATGACAATGGCTTAATAGTTAGAAGAGATTTTCACCATTTTATACAGAAGTTAAAGTTAGTATAACACTGATTTCCACATTCCACAAACATCACTACAGCTAGAAGAGACAATTACATGCAAAACAAGCTTTAATCTTCTAACATGGAGTGCAGCAATAAATGTTCCTTACTGCAAAGAAGGAGAGCATGTTATATCACTGAATACATTTTAATCATCTGTCTTCAACAGACTGTACTTTTCAAAACTTTTACCAGTTTCATTGTCTTTTACCTGCATGCTGTACATTTCAAAAATTAAAAGGAAGTGTGGCATTATTGTTTGTGTGGTTTGCTTCTGCCATTTTTTTGACAGTTGTATGACCACAGGCATACTAAGAGGAAGAAGCCCTCCCTCCACCTTGCATACGGATGGACCTTGACCTCAGTGTTGGAGATGCAGTAGATGTAAGTCTTACTGCTAGAATTTTTTTGGTGAACCTGTTGATTTCCATTACTTTTGATTTTTGAGTAAGGTGAAGCTCATATGATTTTACCTGTTGGGTTACACTGCTTCTTGGTTTGCGAATTTCAACTGTACTTGTTCAGCCCGGTGTTGCTTGGCCACATTTTTTATAACTCCATGGTACACGGTCCATTGTCTACATTTCTCAATCCATTATTTCCATACAGCTGCAGTAAATAAAACGGGTCATGTAATTCAATGCTGTTTTACATATCTTTATTTAGTGGCATCGTCTCTTTGAAGTTTCAGTAACAATGCAGTTAAATTTAGAAAGAAAGATATGCTTTATTTACTTTTGATGATCATTCAATATATTTTCTCACATACTTTCTACAATGGAGTGTCAGCATAACAGCATATTTTACCTTTATCCCGGAATAGCAATGTCAACTCAAAAATAACATAAATCAAACAAAAAAGTACAGCACAGATATTCCATGATTTATTACTTAAGGCCTCTGTAGGTTATTTTAGACCACATAACAGCATTTCAAAATATCTGCATGGAACTGTGTGTGCCAGTAGAAGTTTCCCAAACATTAAATTAAAAAGTGAATATACTACAACATATATAAGGTACATCTCCAAACATCTTAAGGATGGCAATATCTTTTGGAAAGATTTTCATAATGAGACATTTTTAGGTCTGTATGCCAAAGTTTTTTTTTCTGAAAATTCACAAGAATTAGAAGAAACTTTTGACTTCAATGTGGCATTAAGAAGTCTTCATCAGAGCATACATTTGCTGGCAGGTCATAACCCTTGCTATATTCTCAGAGTACTGTAGTTTATGGTCTACAAGATAATGGGCCAGATTCAGGAAGGCTTACACGGAGTTTAAGAGTAGTGTAAGCCTCCGTGTAAGCCTCCTGATTCAGCAACAGCCCAAATCTCCGTGTAAGAGACAGCTAACACGTCTCTTACCAGTGGGCGTGGAAATGCTCAATACCTCATTTGCAGCTCCAAGATATGCAAATGAGGTATGTGAGCGATCCACGGCAAACCAGTCCGTGTAACGGGCGTGTTAGCTACGAAATGTACTCAGCTGACAACTGAGTACATTTCTGCAAAATTAAAAACGGAGCTATGTCAGCTCCAAATAAAGGAGTGCATTGTTACAGTAAGCATGCCAATGGCCAAATATGTGGCCATTGGCATGAAAGTGTTGCAAAAAAGTTATATAACTTTTTTTTTTTCCACGGGATTTATGTGTTTAACTGTAGCGCACACCCGCGCAAACGGGGTGCGCTACCTAAAACTGAAAACCGAAGCTTATAAGCCCACAATTGTGGGCTTTATGTATCCATGAAATGTCAATGGAGGGACTTGCAGAGCAAAACAATATGGCCTCCGTTTAGTGGTTGTCAAGGGGAAGCTCCGTGTAAGATCGTAACTAAGCATTACTAGGCAATCCTATGTAAATGAGGGTTACAATACTGAATCACACTGCCACATAGGTAATGAGCACTTTCTGAGTAGTGTAAGACTTAGAGAAGGGGGAGGAACAGAGTAAGAGGTAGGTGACATCATGTGGGGAAGGATAGAAAGAAATGTACCAGATTGGAGGGCAATGTAAGGTAAGAGATAACAGACAGACATCAGGGAGGGAGGTGTGTCCCAACAGAAACAAAAAAAAATTAGGGAAAA
>NC_056741.1:206404187-206432442 GCF_019279795.1 Protopterus annectens
GTTGGGTGGCATTATTGTTTGTGTTGTTTGCTTCTGCCATTTTTCTTCACAGTTGTATGACCACAGGCATACTAAGAGGAGGAAGCCCTCCCTCCACGTTGCATACGGATGGACCTTGACCTCAGTGTTGGAGATGCAGTAGATGTAAGTCTTACTGCTAGAATTCTTTGGTGAACCTGTTGATTTCCATTACTTTTGATTTTTGAGTAAGGTGAAGCTCATATGATTTTACCTGTTGGGTTACACTGCTTCTTGGTTTGCGAATTTCAACTGTACTTGTTCAGCCTGGTGTTGCTTGGACACATTTTTTATAACTCCATGGTACACGGTTCATTGTCTACGTTTCTCAATCCATTATTTCCATACAGCTGCAGTAAATAAAACAGGTCATTTAATTCAATGCTGTTTTACATATCTTGATTTAGTGGCATCGTCTCTTTGAAGTTTCAGTAACAATGCAGTTAAATTTAGAAAGAAAGATGTGCTTTATTTACTTTTGATGATCATTCAATATATTTTCTCACATACTTTCTACAATGGAGTGTCAGCATAACAGCATATTTTACCTTTATCACGGAATAGCAATGTCAACTCAAAAATAACATAAATCAAACAAAAGTACAGCACAGATATTCCATGATTTATTACTTAAGGCCTCTAAGTTATTTTAGACCACATAACAGCATTTCAAAACATCTGCACAAAACTGAGTGTGCCAGTAGAAGTTTCCCAAACATTAAATTAAAAAGTGAATATACTATAACATATATAAGGTACATCTCCAAACATCTTAAGGATGGCAATAACTTTTGGAAAGATTTTCATAATGAGACATTTTTAGGTCTGTATGCCAAAGTTTTTTTTCTGAAAATTCACAAGAATTAGAAGAAACTTTTGACTTCAATGTGGCATTAAGAAGTCTTCATCAGTGCATACATTTGCTGGCAGGTCATAATCCTTGCTATATTCTCAGAGCACTGTAGTTTATGGTCTACAAGATATTGTATTGACAAAGCACTATAAATGTCAATGAGGATTTATTTTCACAAAACAGCCATAATGTTACTGTCAAACAATGTGAATCAATACCTTTTCAACTGTTCATTCTTTAGTACAGCAGAGATGCACATTTCTGCTGGCTTGAGCTGATAATGACCTGAGTGATAGAATGGCACCAGTGGTCTGTTGAACAAATATCTGTGATGCATAATAAGGAAAACAAAAGTTTACGTATAGATCAAAGATTTACTAAAGAATGCTTCAGAAGGAGGGATTACAAATCTATCAGCCATCAGGTTGTGCAACAGATGCAGTAGTAGTGGACCAAAAGTTTGCCTCCTCCTGCTTCTGCAAAAGAATTGCACTTTTTACATTACTTGGAATGTCATCAAATCAATTAAATAGACAGTGAAGAGTTTCTGAAGTATATTACATGCACAGCTATACACCCAGCTAAGATATAAGACTTTTACTTCCTACTTTCCATGCTGATTGTATAGCTACTCATCATTCTAAATTTTAAAATGTCTTGTTCTTCACTCATATGTTATACTGTTCATGTAGGTCAGTATGCATCTTTCCCCACTCGTGCACCCCATTCTATAGTTTAAATCTGTCTGTAGAGCAGTATGCACTAGAGATCAACTTATATATAGCACATGTTCATTAGCCAAAGTAAAACTTGTAGGAGAAATTTAAGATGTCAGACTATTAGCCTGTTAGTCTGAGCCCAAGACGTCAGTTTGACAATTAAGTTTTTTTTAAGTACTGCCCCTCTTACTTAAGGACAATAAAGGCATGCTGCCAGGATAGCTCAAACTCTCTCTCTCTCACCCATGAAAAACATATGAGGCAATGAATGAATGAAATAATGATTGCAGACTTGCTCCAGATGATGTAAGTAGCCGATATTTGCCTACCATTACACTGAAATTATTCCATACTTTCTTTGGTTATTATCCATATAATATTATACTCCTTTTACATGTAAGAAATATGTGGAGTTAATTGGCTATTGCTGTTTAATTGGCAATAGGTAGATCTGTATCATCACCTTACTGCTCAGGAGAGACATGGAATAGGGTGGACCAAAGATGGGAGTGGAAATAAAAGAGGAATATCAACTTGGATACTAAAATCTTTTTTGACAATTATAGCATTAGATATTCATATAACATTAATCTATGCATTTTAAAATATTTTGCTATATTTTATGTGATCGGTGAAGAAATTTTACTGGATGCCTCTTTACTCATCCCTCATTAGGCCCATAATTGAGTACAATGCCCCTTTTGGGATGTACCTTACCAGACGCCTGCAGCAACTGGAAAGACCCCAAAAGTACCTCACCAAGAGGATCAAAGGGCTCAAACAGATGCCATATGCTGCCCGGTTAAAGAAACTCCAGCTCTACTCAGTGGCATACCACCTGTTCAGAGGCGATCTGTGCCCGACGTATAAAGCCATGTCCAACCCGGAATTAATGGACATGCTGCATCTCAGAAAATCCAAATCCTATCGAGCTACGGCTCGAGACTTGAACCTCAGCACTGAAATAAATAGGACATGCTGGAGGGACAGATTCATAACCCAGAGGCTCCCTTCACTCTGGAATAAAATCCCAGTCCAGGTTAGGCAGAGTCCCTCATTGACTCTCTTCAAGAGGAATCTTGATGAGTGGATGGGAGATCGTAGGTTTACCCCGGGTATCACTTCTGTGTCACTGTTAGACAGAGGCACAGTATACTAACCTCAAAAAAGGGCATAGCAAAATTAATTTAAAATGGGTGGCGAAAGCCAAACACATTCTGGCTAGGCTTATAAATGCCCTAGGGCAGATAGCCTAGTATGAACCTATGAACCTATGAAATGTGCTTACTGCTCTGCATGCTAGATAAGCATTGGAACTGGTTTCATAAATCAGTGTTGAGTTTACTAATCTAGATCTTAGCAGTCATGCTGGAAAAAGGTGTACGTTTGCATGTATTTGTGTGTGTATGTGTGTGTGTGTGTGTGTGTGTGTGTGTGTGTGTGTGTGTGTGTGTGCGTATGCTTGTGTCTGTACCTGTGTGTGTATATGTGTATTTATGCATGCTTTTGTGCATGTGTGTGTTGTTTTATTTAAAAAAAATAGAACTGTCATTATTAACCTCTGTGAAGACTGGACAAAGACAGGTAAAGGCTGCCAGCCTAGTCAAATAGAATTTAATATATAATTCTATCATTTGTATAAATAAATGTAAAATTACAGGAGTGTGTTTTTAAATGAAAGAAAAACACTGTAAAATGTGAACTTCTAGATTGTTACAACATTGCCCCCTTGCTGTAAAGAAAAACTAAGTCAAGCCTTTCAAATGTGTCTTTTGAAAGTGAAATGATTTTATGACATTCTTTGATCTTTAAAGTTGGTTTCGGTCAGGCTGGCTGAAGACATTCTGTCTATTGTCTTAACTAAGGACTAATTGCTAGATTGTATATGTGAAATGCCTTTTAGTGTTGCATTCTCCTGTGCAGGTGTTAGCTTGCTAAATAATGCAGTTTTTATTAGCCTGGGAACTCAGAGCAGGTTGTCAAGATGATGCAATATGGATACTGGGAAAACCTAAGTGTCAACATGATGTAATCTGGGGAGGACCCAGAGACATGTGTGTTAGTGATGTTTTATAAACTATTTCTCAGAGAGAGACTTGAAGCATTTTGATCTTGATATCCAACTTACCAGCACTCTGCTTATGCTCACATGTAAGTTTCTAGCACTGTGATTTCTTGTAGGAATAGTTAAAACCAGTAAAGATTAATTAGGTATTTTTCTTTGAAATCAGACCTGTTTTACTGTATTATTTTAGGTTTCTGTGTGATCTGTGAACTCTTATATATCTCTGTGGTGTAGTAGTTTTGTCTTGTGTTTTAATTATTTATTATTAAATATTTTTAAAACCTTCTATCTGTGGCTGGTTTATGTAGAGATAAATTATGCTTTAGAGTACATTATATATTTATAGAGTTTACTGTCTAAGCCCTTCAAATAAGCCTTAGACTGAATAGTCACATTACCACTGTATATTAATATTGCACAGTAATAATTGGACACCCTTTTAAGGGCCTTTTAGTAGCTGATATTATTAACTGGGTGGTGGCAGTGATTACTACTTTATAGTCTGGATAAAGGGACACAACTGGAGAATCTGTGTCAGCCTTTCCCAGGAGTGTCTGTGAAGTTGTATAAATACTTTTCTCAAAGTGTGTGTGTGTCTGTGTGTTGTGTCAGCTACTTGGGCAGGGACACGAAGCACTGGTTGGACAGAGAGGGTACTGGAGGTTCTAGCTTGCCCAGTTAGGCTGAGACCTGGACTTTATAGCTGTGTCAGTGGGGAGTTTTATTGGGGACCTGGTGAGCAAGGGTACAGCCAGCCCCATACTGACTGTGATCGCTGTGTGCACTTAAGGGAAATTGTACTTTACGGTGTGTATTAGTTATCCTTTCCTCTTCTAGGAGACGACCTCCCTGGTGTTAGTGGTGAGGATTGAGGCTCCTTAATTGCTGGGCCAGGGCACGGTCATCAGAAGTGTTGGCAGTGGTGGGATCTACTTCACAAACTAATTGGCTTGTAGTGGTGTGGGTAAAGCGAATTCCTGTAGCTTATGTACAGTGATCTCTAAATGTATTTTGTACTCTAAAACAGCCACGCAGTGTATACTCAAGAGTCCAGATCACAATTGTTTCATTTCTTTTGTTAGCTTAGTGTTAGTCAGGGTGCACAGGCAGCATGTCAACAGAAGAGTATGGAAAGCTGATAAGGAGCCAGCTGGCAGAGATGTGCCAGGCTAGGGGAATGGTGCATGAAAACCTGACTAAAGCAGACCTGGTTGCAGCCTTGGTTACAGCTGCATCAGTAAACAGCAGCCTGGAGGACAATCAGACTGACAGTGGAGATGCAATATCCTGGGAGAATGGACAGCTCAACCTTTCTGCAGTGGACTTAAAAATTCAGCTGGAGCTAGAGACACTTGAGTTGAAGGCCAGGCATATGGAACTAGAAGCAGACGAGGAAATGAGGAGTCTACAAGCTGAGGAAAATGAACGGCAGAGGAGGTATGAGAGGGAAATGCTGACTCTTCACCAGAGTCATGGATGTAATGGGGAAGGGAGTAACTGGACGCCAGAAGTACAAAAGGTTAGTAAATTTCTTCCACAGTTTAAAGAGAGGGATCATTTTGATAGCTTCATTCATATGTTTGAGCAGGTATGTAAATAGTATGAAGTTGACCAAGGGTTCTGGGTATGGTTCCTGACCCCCTTACTCCATGATAAAGCTGTGACTTCTTTAGCAAAAATGCATGACACTGACTGTTTTGATTATACTGCTGTAAAAAGACACTTATTAGAATGTTTTAAGCTAAGACCTGAAATGTGTAGGGAAAAGTTTTGTGAGCATAGACGCAAGGCAGATGAAAATGTATGTGAATATGTTGTTGAACTGAGCACTTATTTTCATAACTGGGTGAGTGGATGTCAGGTCACCACTTTTGAAAGGCTGGCAGACCTTTTAGTAAGGGAACAAGCCCTTAGCACTTTGCCTGAGGACATGAGGATCTGGTTAGCTGATAGACAGTGTGCTACTTCAGAGGAGTTGGGGGAGAAGGGAGACCTATACCTAGCAAGCAGGGCAGCCCTGCACAGGAAAGGGACCCTCCAGTACTGCTCATGGGACTAAAGGAACCCATGGTGAGCAGCACAGACTGTCCCAAAAGAATCCGCCAGTAGCAGTGGAAACCACTAGTCCAGGTGGATGTCCAGGAGCTAGGACTGAATGTTTTGAATGCAACCAGTGAGGCCATGTGGCATACAGATGTCCACGGAGGCAAGGTGGGAAACCAAAGGTGAGGGAGCCACTAAGTGGGAAAGACAAATTGCCAACAGTGGGTTGTCTTGAGACAACAGGGGTATGGAACTACCATCCTGCAGAGGTCTTGAGAGGGAAGGATTTGGATGAGGCAGTACTATGTACTTATGCAGTTACATGAAGTGAGGCTAGGAGACAAGCATGTGGGTCTGGTTGCCTGGGAGAGACCTAGAGAGACTGCATACTTGCAGTCAGGACTGCTGAGGTGGTTACTTCAGGGAGTGAGCTATGCTGTAGCAGTGAGACTGAATGTGAGCCACAGCTGCTTGTGGGTACTGAAGTTCCCTTGGACAGGGCAACTGCAAAGGTAGAGGTGAGTAGTAGTACCCAGGCTGACAGTGAGGCACCACTGTCAGAGGATGCCGACTTCCTGTGGAAGGAGAGCTGGGAAGGGTTACAAGGAGAGACTTGAGACAGGCTCAACTCTCAGACCCTACATTGCAAGGCCTGAGGCAGGTAGCTAGGGAGGCACCTAATTCTCAAGTGAAGGGAGAATCTGTATAGTGGAACAAAGGATTACTGTACAGAGAGTGGACCCCTAAGGGAGGGATAGAAGGTGAGAGAGTACAGCAGTTGGTAGTACCTAGAGATTACCATCTGGCACTTCTAGCCATAGCCCATGATATTCCCTTTGCAGGTCATATGGGCATAAAACATACAAAGTGGCATATTATGCAAAACTTCTATTGGCCTGGAATTTCCAGAGATGTAACAGGGCACTGCAGGACCTGTGAGCAGTGCCAAAAGGTAGGCAAGGCAGGAGACAAGGTGAGAGCTCCTTTGATGCCTTTAATTGGGATTGAGGAGACATTTTAGAGGGTAGCTATGGATATTGTGGGTCCTCTGAGTACCCCAAGTTCCACAGGGAAAAAGTATATCCTAGTGATTGTAGATTATGCTACACAATACCATGAGGCAGTGGTTTTGTCCTCCATTGAGGCCGAGAAGGTGGCAAATGCTTTGTTAGAGATTTTCAGCAGGGTAGGTTTCCCAAAGGAAATACTGTGACAGAGGTACCAATTTTATGTCAGACCTGCTGTCTTGTCTGTGGAAGTCCTGTGGGGTGAAGCACATGAAGACCACCCCCTACCATCCCCAGACTAATGGTCTTGTTGAGAGGTAAAACTCTAAAATCAAGTCCATGCTATGGGCATTTGCAGATCAGTTTAAGAGGGAGTGGGACAAATATCTGCCCATCTGTTGTTTGCTTACAGCGAGTTTCCCCAGGAATCCATAGGTTTTTCACCCTTTGAACTGATGTATGGGCATAGGGTGAGGGGACCTCTAGATTTAATTCGAGATGAGTGGGAAGGTGAGTGTGAGTATCACAAGGAGTCTGTTGTGGCATATGTCCTGAACCTCAGGACAAGGCTCAGGGAACTCATGGGCCTGGCCCAGGAGAACCTGGCAAAAGTCCAATAACAGAAAAAGGTGTGGTATGACAGGAATGCTTGAGCTAGTGAGTATGCTGTAGGGCAGCAGGTGATGGTTCTCATGCCTGTCAGACACAAGTTGCTAGCAGCTTGGGAGGGACCCTAACAAGGTGGTAAGAAAGGTATGTGATGTTAACTACATAGTGGAAGTGCTAGGCAGATGACAGGGGTACAAATTGTAGCATGTTAACATGATGAAACCTTACCATGATAGAGAGGCTCTTGTGCTGAGCATTTGCAGTGGATTGCAGGAGGAGTCTGGGAGAGATCTGGGGACTTATATCCTCAGTGAGGCTCGGGCTGACACCTCGGTGGAAGGGGTAACAATGTCCCAGCAGCTATCTCCTACCCAGGTTTGAGAAATCCGAGCAGTGTTGCAGGAGTTTGGGGGCATGTTCGCCAGGAAACCAGGGAGCACCCACCTGGTGCAGCACCAGGTGGATACAGGACCCAAAAGGCCTATCAGGCAGGCCCCTTATAGGGTGCCTGATGGAGTCAAACAGACTCTGAAGTTGGAGTCACAAGAGATGTTGGAACTAGGGGTGATTCAAGAGTCCAACAGTCCCTGGGCCTCACCAGGGGTCTTGGTGCCAAAAAAGGATGGCAGCACCAGGTTGTGTTGTGGATTACAGGAAATTAAATAGTTACACAGAGTCAGATGCTTACCCCATGCCTAGGACAGATGAGGCCCTAGAGCAGATGGGTGGGGCTAAGTATCTTACAACCATTGATCTTACCAAGGGCTACTGGCAGGTGCCCTTGACTCCCAGTGCTGGAGAGAAGTCAGCCTTTGTGACTCCTTTTAGCTTGTATGAGTTCATAAAGATGCTCTTTGGGATGAAGAATGCCCCAGTGACTTTCCAGAGGCTGGTAGATCATATCTTAGCAGGAGCAGGAGGGTTTGCCCTTGTTTACATAGATGAAATTGTTATCTACAGCCATTCCTGGTAAGAGCACCTTCAGCATGTCAGGGAGGTGTTGTGCAGACTACAGAGGTCAGGGTTGACCATTAAGCCGAGCAAATGTCAGGTGGGTATGGCAGAGGTCTCCTACCTAGGACATAGAGTGGGGAGTGGTAATATAAGGCCAGAACCTGCCAAAGTGGAAGCTAGTCAGGCATGGCCTGCACCTGTTACCAAAAAGCAGGTGAGGGCATTCTTAGGGACAACAGGGTACTACAGAAAGCTTGTTCCCAATTATAGTACCATAGCTGCTCCCCTCATGGACCGGACAAGGAAAAACAGAGCCAGTCAGCAAAATGCCAAGTTGCTAAGATGGAGCCTGGGGTTGCAAGCATATATGTCAGTGCAACACCACAGTGGGAGTAGCAATGCCAATGCAGACGGGCTCTCAAGACAGGGAATGGGGTGAGGTACATCCAGATAGACCTGACACTCTCAAGCAATGTTTCTCAAGGGGCACTTGAAAAACTTGCTTGAGTTCCCCGTGGGGGGATTTGTAAAGATTGGACAAAGACAGGCGAAGGCTGCCAGCCTAGTCAAATAGAATTTAATACATAATTCTATCATTTGTATAAATAAATGTAAAATACAGGCGTGTGTTTTTAAATGAAAGAAAAACACTAAAATGTGAACTTCAAGATTGTTACAACATCAAGGAATAGAAGCACTAGGAGCCACGAGTAACAGGAATAGACTATTGTATCCGACAACCACTAAAAACACTAAAATCCACAAAGAAATGCTGGACTACTACTACGTGTTTTTCATCACAAATGTAACTTCATTAGCATACTAGAAATATTCAAACTCTTATTTTATATAGTCTTGTGACAGTACCTAACCAACCAAAGCATCCGTTTAATTAACTGAAGCTCTTTCAAATTAATTTGGATGATTAAATACATTTATACAACCATTTGAGCATCTCCACACATATATATATATATATATATATATATATATATATATATATATATACATATATGTGTGTGTGTGTGTGCGTGAGTGTGCGCATATATATATATATATATATATATATATATATATATATATATATATATAGTAAACCTCCAGACACTGTACTCAACCCAGTTTGGTTTCGTCAAGGGCAGATCATGCTTACTCAACCTGGTGGACTTCTTTGAGAAGGTCACCAAATGAATGGAAGAGGGCAAAATCATTCAAACTGCCTACCTTGACGTGGCCAAGGCATTTGACACCATACCAAATTTGAGCATTGTTGACAAACTCAAGAGGTTAGGTAAAAACTCATATGTCACCTGGTGGATAGGCAACTGGCTCACAAACAGGATCCAGGAAATTAGAATTAGGGAGCCCACCTCTAAAAATAGGCCAGTCAAAAGTGGGAGTCTCTCAGGGATCAGTCCTTGAACCGCTCCTTTTTGGCATTTATTTCTCAGAAGTCAAGGCCAATGTCAGTGGTCTCTGGTTGACTAAATTTGCAGATGATTGCAAATTAGAAGCTATCATTGACTCTCAGACTGACAAATGTTCTCCACGAGGGGCTGACACAGACAACAACTGGTGTCAGAGCCATGGACTAAAATTAAATGCCAAGAAATGCATAATAGCATCCTTTGAGAAGTCATCCATTCCTGGTAACTATCATATTTACAACACATCACTTAGAGTTGACTCAGTAGTAAGGGACGTTGGGAAACAGATACAGTAGATAGTAATCTAGCCTTTGATCATCAAGTGTCTACAGTCGTTTGGAATTATTCTATGTTGTGCAACTTATAAACAAAGGTATGGCATCTACATCCAAGGAAGTCATTGTTCCACTAAATTCAGCATTCATTAGAGCTATGATTGAGTACAATACCCCTTTGGTATGTACCTAACCAGACATATACAACACCTTGAACATCCACAGAGGTTCCTTACAAAAAGAATACAGGGCATAAGCAATATGTCGTATGAAGACCACCTCAAGGCCCTATTCCTGTATTCTATTTCCTACAGGCTTTTGAGGGGAGATCTAGGCCTGATGTATAAGGCATTGTCAGACCCCACTCTGATGGACCTCATGCATATCCACAAAAAAGACAGCACCAGAATTACCCATTCTGAAGACTTAAACCTTGTCTGTGATATAAATAGGACCTGCTGGAGAGAGAGATATGTATCACAGAGACTACCCAGTCTATGGAGCAGGCTTCCCATCCATGTGAAGCAGAGTTCTTCCCTAACCCAATTCAAGTGCAACTTGGACAATTGGATGAGAAACCAGAAATGCATCCCTGGTTTGGCAACTATATCTCTAATGCAAACAGGTAACCTATAAATGGTTCATCTCCTAAGCCCATGCTTACACTTATCAAGGGTATCAGAACTTGTCAGAGATTTGGGATGCATGGCTAAGCTTAAAAAGACCTTGTTCGTCATTAACCTAGTAAACACCTATATATATATATATATATATATATATATATATATATATATATATATATATATATATATATATAAATATATATACATACACAGACACATACATACATACATACACACACACACACACACACACACACACACACACACACATACATACATACACACACAGACACACATTATACACATACATTCACATATGCATACAGTTCTGTGGAACCCATGACCATTTCACAATGCATGTTAAGCAAATCATGCTGGCGTATTCATTTTAGGAGTATGGAGAAGTCTGCTGTAAAGACAGGTATGCTAGTACAGGATGCGTAGGAGCTCTGCTTTCCTGATGAGTATACGATTTTAGGAATCAATGAGTTGATATACAGTTCACATACAGGTATGTTTAATCTATGGACTTTCTCATAACAACACATCAGAAAATTATCTTATTGCTGTAGAGTCTCTTTTTTAACAATTGACCATCAGACATATAAACGTAGACATGTATGCATCAGTTGTGTAAACAGATGGTTCCTTTTTGGGGTAAAGGTAAGGAAGCATGTTGTTTATATACATCTAAAAGTAACAGTTTGAAATAAAGTATTATAATCCATTTGTTATTTCAGTTTTATCTTAGTCTGACATTAGAAGGATGTACTGAAAATAAACATTTGTGATCTGGTGGTAGCAGTGAGGAAGCAGGATATCTGTATAACAGCAGCAACTTGAAACACTTACTGTAGATTTGTACCTTATTTTCAGAAGTATTTTTGTGTCAAATTATGGTGAACTGCTATTTTGACATCTTTGAACATTGAGCCTTTTTATTTATTTATTTATTTAGTTATGCATTTATTTATTTATTTAGTTATATACGTGTTAACTAGAATAATGCACTTATCTCAAGTTGGCACAGCCCAGGTAAATAAGATCACATAAGAAATGAATAAAACATATTTACACATACAAGGATATGGTAAAAAAAAAAAGGCATTTGCAGATGCAAAAATATGCTACAAAATTTAGTTCAAGAAACAGTTTACAATGTCAAAATATGGATGGAAAATTAGAATTATACTTAGCAGAGCTTTTTAGATAGCATGCAACCATAACAACTTAAATTGCTGTGTAGTTAGGATGTGTTGAAAGAATAAACAGCAGGATTGCAGGGGCTTGCCCCTCTACAAAAACAAAGAAAGTAATTTTTTATATTGTAATGCATGTTTGACTGAATGTGCTTTTGGTTAAGTGTTTTCCATGTTTTTAATGTCAGTAACAGTCTTATTTGACTATGGCTAACGGAACTGGCATTGGCATCAGACCCTGTTTTCTTATTTATAAATGGGGTCAAGGATTCACTTCAACAGTGACCATCACCTAGAGCAAATAGTCACATGGCTAGATGATTAATCCCTCCAAAGTCATTCTTCCATACAACACACAAATGTACACTTGCACATATGGCTAATTTACAGGGTACAATCCACCTGCTGCATGTTTTATATATGGGTCTACTGAATATTGATTCTGCCATTGGCTGACATCTGTTTAGTGAACACAATTTAGTTATCTACACAGAGAGGTGACCAGTGTGTGAGACTGCAAAATTCTCAAGGTAGGGAAATATGCCCTTTCCTCAACATTGCTCAATGTCAGAGTTAATGTATATATATAATTAGAATGGGTGGGGATCCGGGGAGCAAACAAAGGTTTATTATATTTTTAGTTGAAATTTTGTGTGTGCTGTGATTGCTGCTTGGTACATATGTGGTAGCATGTTGCTGTTTGTTGTCCGTGTGTGTGTCTGGGCCCATGTGTGTGCCTGGGCCCGTGTGTGTGTCTGTGTGTGTATGAAATATAGGGTTCCTATTAGATGACCAAAGACGCATTCTATGGAATGCGTCTTGGTCGAACTTAAAACGACAAGGCAAAATAGCGAAGTGGCTTTTAAGCAAATTCTTTCAAAGTAGGGGCAGTGTGGGGGCACAGCCCCACACATCGGTGGGTGTGGGGGCAAAGCCCCCCCTACTTTATGTATTCTTTCAATTTTTTTTTTTTTTTTTTGGAAAAGCAGTTTTTTTCCCTTGGAAAAAAAAAATCACTGCTCTGAGCTTTCAAGATTGTAAGCTTTCGCTTACATGGGGTCGATTATTCATCTTTCGCTTTAAGCGTTCGATGATATAATATAGACCCTGAAATATATTATTTATTTCAATGCTTTTACCAGGGTAGAAGGGATTTACAGTAATTAGATGTATAAGTTGAGACATAAGTCATCTTTTCAAGGTATCCTAATAAAATATTTTCTAAACTGGAATATCCATGATAGTTGTCTTGAGTGGTCTCATTCAGCCAGTTATTCTGAGATAGAGTATGAAATTTCATTAGAATCTGGTAAACTGTAAGCAGACTTTTTGTCAACTGATAAAGTAGTTGAAATTTCAAAAGTATAAAGAGATATAACGTGAAGAAACCAATACAAGCCACAAATCAATGTTATTTATTATATTCTGGCAATTTTTAAGAAAAATATCTAAGATATTTTTATTTCTGGTTGATTATCTAATTATTTGCAACATTCCATTGATGAATAGAGTATTAAGAAAATCTGCTCCCACCTTCAAGGAAGATGAATAGCTTTCCCGGTTTATTTAGAATTCAAAACAACTAGTAGGATGACCTACTTGTGTGTTAGAAATAATTAATGAAATTTTTTTTTTCCCAATTTTTTTTTTTTCCATTGGGCTGCATTTTTTTAAAAATTTGGGTTTTTGAAAAAATTGATTCTGCCTTTTTTGGGGCTAATTTTTGAACAAAAAAATTTAGTTAAATTTTTTTGTTTAAACAAAGGGGGGGGGGGGGGGGGGGGGGGGGGGGGGGGGGCCGGTTTTTGTGGGGGGGCCCAGTAGAAATATTTTTTTTCAACTTTTAAAATGAATTAAAAATTTTAATTAAAATCCAAACGGGTTTAAATTTTAAATTTTTTTAAATTTTTTTTTAAATTTTCGTTGAATTAATTTTTTGTTTTTTTCCCATTTTTTTTTTTGTTTTATAAATTTTAATTTAAAAATCAAAATTTCTTAAATTTTTCAAAACGGAAAAAAAAGGTTTAGAACAAATTTGATTTTAGAATCAAATTGAACATTTTTAATGAAAAATTTTAAAATTTTTAAAACACATTTTTTTTTTAAAGAAAAGTTAAATTTTTTTTTTTAAGGTTTTTATATTTCCCTAAATAAAAAAAAATTCCCTTTCAGAAGGATTTCGTTTTTTAATTAAAAAAATTTTATAATATTTTTTAAAATATATAATTTGTGTATTAATTATTTTGTTAATTTTTAATTATAAATTAATTTAAAATTTTTAAATTTAATTAAAAAGAAAAAAAGAATATTTTTTTATTTTGGAATTTTAAAAAATTAAATTTTTTAATTTAATAATTTAAATATTTTAAAAATTTTAAAAATTTAATTTGTTTTAAGATTAAAAAATATAATTTTGTTTAATAATTAAAAAATTTTATTATTAATTTTTTTAAAAAATTTTAAAATTTTTAAAATTTAAATTGAATTTTAATTTTTTAAAAAAAATAATATTTGTTTTATTATATTTAAAATAGAAAAAAAATTATATAAAAATTTTTAAAATTGAAAATTTTTAATTATGTTATTTATTTAAAAAAATTATTAAATATATAATAGTTTTTTGTTAATTTTATAAATTTATTTAAAATTTTAATATTATTTATTTTTTAAATTAAAAATTTTTAAAATTTTTTTAAAAATTTTAATATAATATATTTTAAGTTTTATTTTAGTTTTTAAATTTTTTAAATTATATTTTTTAAATTAAAATATTTATATTAAAAATTTTTTAAAAAATTTTTTAATAATTAATATTTTTAATTATATATAATAAAAATTATTTTATATAAAATTATATTTTATATATATATATATATTTAAATTATTAAATTTATTATAAAAAAATTATTTTTTTATATATTTATATAATTATTTTAATATAAAATTTATATATTAAAATATATATTTTAAATAAAAATATAATTTTTTAATATATTATAATATATAAAATAAATAAATAAAATTATATTTAATATTATAGGTTATATTTTATAGGTTTGGGTTTATGTAAAATTTTTTGTTTTTTTGAAAAATATGTGTTATTTTTTTTTAAGGTGAAAAATAGGGTAAAAGTTATAAGGAGTTTTTTGAAAAAGCATTTTAATAATTTTATTAAATAATTTATGAAAATTATTAATTATTTTTTTAATTTTTTGTCTATGGTTTTTTTTTGGGTTTTTTGGGGGAGCATTATTTTTTCATCCTTGATTCAGGAAATGTCCCCTCTGGAGGGTATCACGAATAGGGGGTTTCTTAATCTCAGCATATACAATTTTAGTCCCTTTATTTTTGGTGAGGAAATTTTTGGGGTCTTCCCCAAATTCGGTGTGGGTAGAACATCCCTGGGGTTTGTACTGATATTTCTTAATGGGCGGGGAAAAATATACAGATTGGTTTTCCCTTTTGGTGGGAATTGGGTCTTTCAACCACTTTAGCAATTGGTTAAAGAAAGGGATTCAAGGGGCCCCGGGCCCCTGATAACCCTTCTGTCAGTGGATTGCCACCTTTGGTTTGGGTTTTGTTTTGGGTTGACTATACATTTTTGGCTTTTTGGTTCTGGCACCATTCTGGTGAGCCCCTTCTGGGATACCCTGTCCATAATTTGGGTTTGCAGTCTTGTTTGTCACCCTCCCCCCATGTTGGCCTGTATTTTGAGAAGTAGATAAAAAAGGGGAAGGGGTTGGGGGAAAATTGGGGTTGGAGTCTGACAGGAACTCTAACCCTGTGGGTTCTGCCCTTTAAGGGTTTAAAATCTTGTGACATATGGGTTTTTTTGTGGGTTTTCAAAATCCCCAGTGGGGTATTGGGGGTTTGAAGGTCAAGGTAGGCTGTATGGACTGCCTTTCCTCATCAATGGCCTTGGTGACTGTTTAAAAAGGGAAAGTTAAAAAGGCATGATCTTCCCTTGAAAAAGCCAAACTGGGTCGGGTCCAATGTCTGCAAGCCCCCTATATTTTGTTTATGAGCTCCATTATGATCCTCTCCATAGCTTTGCAGACTAGATTTGGGCTTAGGGGGGAATTACCAGGGCCCGGGGGCCCCTTTGTGGAGTGGGACCACAGTTGCCGCGCCACTCCTTGGGCACGTATCCTGTGGTAAGGCTGAGATTAAACAGCTGCCTTATGGGGGTTTAATTCCTCATTTAGCTCTTTAGCACACAGCCGGGACACCACCCGGGTCCCATTGATGCTGTGTTTTTAGCTTTAGAGAGAGCAGCTTTCACCTGCGCATTTGAGATGTCTGGGAGGCTACACTCCACTGGGATAGTTCTCTCTCCTTTAGGGGGGGGGGGTGAAGTTTGCACTGAACCTGTCTGCCAGTATGTTGGCAATGTCTGTGGGTTCAGTGATTTTTTTGTATTTTGGACTAATTCTGAGCATATCTGGGAATTTCCACCCAGGTTCCTAACATAGCTGAAAAAGGCCTTATGATTGTCCTTTGAATCCATGGCAAATTTTTTCCCCAAAATTGGCCTTGTTGGTTTTTTGAGTGCTCGTATTTTTTACTAATAATGATCAGGGGTGACTTCCCTTTTATGGATTTTGTTCTATCATGTAATAGCTTTCTCCTCTTATTGTAAAGTTTGTTAATGGCTGGGGTCCACCAGACTGGACGTTTGCCCTTTGTGGAAAGAGTCTTGGTTTTATTTGGGATTGCCTGATCCATGCAGTCCTGGAGGTGTTCATAGAAGGCATTTGTAAGGGTTTCCCCGGCTTGGGTTGTGGTTTCCACTGGCTCAGGGGCCTTGAAGGATACCACCCCGGTCTTGAGTAGTGTGATTTTTGCTTTAGAGAAGTTCTTCACTTTGTTTTTTTTTTTGGGGGGGGGGGGGTTGTGGATTTCCAGTGAGATTAGTTTATGATCAGATCTCACCAATGAGGGATATACTTCCGGTGTGGAGCATTTTGTCCCCATGTTTGTGACAATGAGATCTAGTATATTTTCTCCTCTCGTGGGAACAGTGACTAGCTGTTCCATGGCATTTGAATTTATGAACTCCAGGAACCGTTGGGCTAGAAAGTTAGGGCTTGAGTAATGTTCCCAGTCTATATTCGGGTTGAAGTCACCCAATATGATGGTGTTTGGCGATACATTTATACCCTCCAGTGTCTTCAGGAAGGCTGTGGGGGGTTCCTGAGTTTGAGCGGATGGCCCGTAGCATGCTACAATTTGTAGAGCAGTTTTGCCTATGGTTAGTTGCACCTGGATGGTTTCCAACCCCGGGCGTTGCCACCAACCTGGAGGTGTGGGTATCCTTTATGAATATGGATACACCCCCCCTTTTTTGTGGTGTGGTCCGGGTTTTGGGGCGGGCATGATATGAGGTAAAACCTAATAGTCCCGGGTGCTCTCAGGAGCCTTGAACCAGGTTTCAGTTACAGCACAGACATCGATGTTCTCCATACTGAGAAGGGCCTCGAGTCCCATTTTGAGATTTAGTCTTCTGGCATTGAGCAGCATTACCCTCAGTTTCTTCCCTTTTTTGTTTTCTAGGGTGGTAGGTTTAGAATTTGAGCCTTGCCTAATAAAGCCACTATGGGGTGGCAAGAGCCTTAGCCAATATCCGGAATCCCAGGGTGACAGGTGCAAGCCGCCCCTTGCGGCAGCGTGGCATGTCAAGCATGTCATCCTAGGCAGACAGACACTGGATCCCCTTTGAATGACACCAGACATTAAGCCAATTGTTAAAGCTGATCATCTTGTCTCTATATTGTGGCATCATTCTTGGTGAAGGAAGGATACTGCTCAGGGTTAGGGTCATACCTGCCTGGGCTACATAATCAGAGAGCTCCTCTATGTCTCTTTTCATGTAGTCCGGGGAGGTACGTCTCAGGTCGTTCACACCAGCATGGACAATGACTGTGTCATATTTGTATTTCCCGGGAGTGACCAGTGCTTGTGTTATGGGGGGATTCTACCCCCGATAGGCAGCTTACTGTGACCCTCTCCTTGTGCAGCCTGGTGAGTGGGACGTCAGTGTGTCTGACTATGGAGTCACCTATGACAAGTATGTTTGGTGTTGTATTTGGCCTTAAGGGCTGTGACTGCTTTGCACACTGCTTTTGTGGTTTATGTGTTGCTTGGGGGGTGTCTTGAGGTAGCAGTTGTTTGGGTGTCTGCTTTGGAGGCCTCTGCTGTTTAGGTAAATTTTACTCAGAGCCTCAGTATGTCTTTGTGTGTTTATGTGTTTGATTCAGGGGGTGGTAGCATTATGTGAGGCTGGTTTTGTGGTGTGTGTAGTTGCCTTCTCCTCCTGTCTGGTCTTGCCAGTCCTGAGTTGAGAGAGCTCAGCCTCCAGTTTGGCTAAATAGCTGCTCCCCACAAGTATTTGTGTTATGTGGGAGGAGGAGAGGGTTGTCTGTGTACATGAGGCAGTTATAACATTGCCTCAAGATTCCCAGATTCACCAGCTGGACCAGAGGAGATTGACAACTGACCTTTGGACATGCTAGAATTATTAAATTTTAATTGAAAACAAGGGCCAGGGGGGAGTGAGGGTGTAGTGCTTTTAATTTTAGTGCTGACTTATATAATTGCTTTAGTGAGCAAGTGCCAGGTAACTTGAGTGCAATGTGTTACAAGTAACTAAATGCAAAACGACAAACAGTAACTTTCTTTCAAGTGAAACAAGGAAATAAGTACAGTAAGCAATGCAGATATCACTAGTGATCCACAGGCTGAGAATTTTATTGGGTGGAATTAGCTTCCGGGGAAATAACAAGCAAACAAACAACAAGCATATAAACAAAGCTAGATTCAGCAGGCCTGGATCTAGTCTTAGACAAACAAGGTGAACCAATTTCAGTAAGATACAGTTCAAATATTCAGGCACTATTTTAACCAAAAATTCCCAGCTCAGAAGGGCAGAGTCCAGCCTCTTTCCCACAAGAGTGCAGACCACAAACCTTCTTAATGTAAAATAACTGGCCTGAACCCCAAAGGGCCTAAACCAGAACAAAACCTTGGACACTGGGCCCTCAATCAGCAGTTCCCCAACTTAGAAGGATGAAAGCTACCTGTCCTGCCACCACAGTGCTTGCCACAAACCTTCCTAATGTAAAACAACTGGTCTGAAGCCCAAGTGCTTAATCCAAAAGACTTGAATGATAGCTACACTTTAATCAAGTTAAAACCCGCAGTAATAAATCCCATTGAATACTTTAGAGAATGTCTGGATTAGTGCTCAAGTTACACAAACAAAGCTAGATCCAGCAGGCCCGAATCCAGTCTATGCCACAGCAAAAAAGGGGACCAATTCAGAAAAACAGTTCAGATATGCATGCACTATAAGCCTTTAACCAGAAATTCCCAGCTCAGAAGGGCAGAGTCCAGCCTCCCCTCCCACAAGAGTGCAGACCACGAACCCTCTTAATGTAAAATAACGGGCCCTTGAAAGCCCAAGTGCTTAAACCAGAATTAATACACTTTTAGAATAAAAACCTGAGCCCTCAATCAGCAGTTCCAACCTAGAAGGATGTAAGCTACCTGTTCTGCCACAACAGTGCAGACCAAAAACCCCTCTCAGTGCAAAACAACTAACTGGTCGAAGCCCAAGTGTTTAAACCAAAAGGCTTAGAATGAGTTACCCCAAGCAGTAATAAATACAATTGAGTATTTTAAGATGATGCAAAAGTAAAAAAGTAGGTAAAACACAAGTACAGTAAAAGCAGATGAATTTTTTTTTTTTTTTTGAACAATTTTGGGGTTTGAGTCAAAAGAAAACGGATTATGAAAAAAAAGCTAGAAGGTTAAACACAGAAGGGCTTGGGGCTCAGAAGCCTACAAAAGTCTGTACCACTTAACAAAAGGCAGGAAATAATTTTTTTTTTTTTTTTTCTATTTAGATGTTTTTTTAAAGAGGAGTGCCTAAATCAGAATATGATCTCACTGCACTCAGTTGGGAAAAATGAGATAGAGGGATGAGGGGAGTTTCAATGCCCCAAAATTAAAAAAAAAAACAATGGGGGGGAATAACTGAAACAGAATAAAAAAAATTCCCAACACTTTTCAGAAAAAATTTTTTCAACACTCCTTCATAAAAGTTTAAATCAAAATTTAAAAACTGTATAATACTGTTTTTTTTTTTAAAAAAAGCAGATAAAGGTTTTTAAATACTCTTATCCCCGTTGAATATAAACCCAAATTTTTGGGCTGAAGTTTTAAAGCAGGAATTATATCACCTGCACCAGTTTAAATATGCAAGGACAGGAAATCAAAGAATGTGGCCCCCCACCTGTAATTACTAGCAAAAACAAAATTCAGCCCCTTTCTAAGAGCAGAATAACTTCATTAAAAATTCCTTCAACACTCCTTCATACACAGTTTAAATCAAATTAAATACTGTAAATACTGTATTTTTTAAAAAAGGGAGATAAAGGTACTTTTCTCTTTTCGTCCAGTTGAATATAACCAAGTTTTTGGCCAAGCTGAAGTTTTAAAGCAGGAATTATTTCACATGCACCAGTTTAAATATGCAAGGACAGGAAAACAAAAAAAGTGGGTACCCCCCCACCCGTTATTTCTAGCAAATAACAAAAATCAGCCAACACCAGCTACTGAAGAGCAGAATAACTTCATAAAATTCCTTCAACACTCCTTCATACACAGTTTAAATCAAATTTAAAAACTGTATTTTTTTTAAAAAAAAAGGGATAAATACTTAAATTCTCTTATCGTCCAGTTGAATATAACCAATTTTTTTGGCCAAGCTGAAGTTTTAAAGCAGGAATTATTTCACATGCACCAGTTTAAATATGCAAGGACAGGAAATCAAAAATGTGGCTACCCCCACCTGTAATTACAGAAATAACAAAATTTAGCCAACACTATCTACTGAAAAGCAGAATAACTTCATTAAAATTCCTTTCCTTCATACACAGTTTAAATCAAATTAAAATTATAATACTGTATTTTTTTAAAAAAGCAGATAAAGGTACTTTAAATCTCCTTTTCGTCCAGTTGAATATAGCCAAGTTTTTGGCCGCTGAAGTTTTAAACAGGAATTATTTCACATGCACCAGTTTAAATATGCAAGGACAGGAAATCAAAGAATGTGGCTACCCCCTCACCTGTAATTACTAGCAAAAAAAAAATTCAGCCAACACATACTGAAGAGCAGAATAACCTAAAAAATTTCCCTTTAACACTCCTTCATACACAGTTTAAATCAAATTAAATACTGTATAATACTGTATTTTTTTTAAAAGCAGATAAAGGTACAAATTCTCTTATCGCCAGTTGAATATAACCGTTTTTGCTGGCCAAGCTGAAGTTTTAAAGCAGGAATTATTTCCTACCACTTTAAAATGCAAGGACAGGAAAACAAAAAAAGTGGGTACCCCCCCCCCCCTTATTACTAGCAAAAAACAAAAATATAGCCAACACTAGCTACTGAAGAGCAGAATAACTTCACTTAAAAATTCCTTCAACACTCCTTCATACACAGTTTAAATCAAATTAAATACTGTATAATTGTATTTTTTTAAAAAAAAAGCAGATAAAGGTACTTAAATTCTCTTATTCCAGTTGAATATAACCAAGTTATTTAAGCTGAAGTTTTAAGCAGGAATTATTTCACATGCACCAGTTTAAATATGCAAGGACAGGAAATCAAAGAATGTGGCTACCCCCACACCTGTAATTACTAGCAAATAAAAAAATTTAGCCAAAACCAGCTACTGAAGAGCAGAATAACTTATTTAAAAAATTTCCCTTTAACATTTTATACAAGTTTAAATCAAAATTTAAAAACTGTATAATACTGTATTTTTTAAAAAAGCAGATAAAGGTACTTAAATTCTCTTATCGTCCAGTTGAATATAACCAAGTTTTTGCTGGCCGTAAGTTTTTAAAACAGGAATTATTTCACATACCAGTTTAAATTTGCAAGGACAGGATATCTAAGTATGTGCCTACCCCACACCTGTAATTACTAGCAAAAAAAAAATTCAGCCAACACTAGCTACTGGGGGTTTTAAACAATTTTTAAATGAAAGCAGAATAACTTCATTTAAAAAATTTCCCTTTAACATTTCATACACAGTTTAAATCAAATTAAATACTGATAAAACTGTATTTTTAAAAAAAAAGAAAAGGTAAAAACTCCAGTTGAATATAACCAAGTTTTTGGAAGCTGAAGTTTTAAAACAGGAATTATTTTCCCCGTTTAAATATGCAAGGACAGGAAAAAGAATGTTACCCCACACCTGTAATTACTAGCAAATAACAAAATTCAGCCAACACTAGCTAGAAAACAGAAAAATTCACTTAAAATTCCTTAAAATCCTTCATACACAGTTTAAATCAAATTAAATACTGTATAATACTGTATTTTTTTAAAAAAAGCAGATAAAATCAAAATTTTCAGTCAGTTGAATATAACCAAGTTATTTCGGAAGCTGAAGTTTTTAAACAGGAATTTTTTCCCCTGCCCCCGTTTTAATATGCAAGGGCAGGAAATCAAAATGTGGCTACACCAAATAGCAAATAACAAAATTCAGCCAACATAGCTACTGAAGAGCAGAATAACTTCACTTAAAAAAATTTCCCTTCAACATCCCTTTATACACAGTTTAAATCAAATTAAATACATAATACTGTATTTTTTTTTGTAAAAAGAGCAGATAAAGGTACTTAAATTCTCTTATGTCCAGTTGAATATAACCAAGTTTTGCTGGCCAAGCTGAAGTTTTAAAGCAGGTTTTTTCCATGCACCATTTAAATATGCAAAGGACAGGAAATCAAAGAATGTGGCTACCCCCCACCCGTTTACTGAAAAACAAAATTAGAAATGTACAAGGAAAAATAACTTCACTTTTTTCAACACTTTCATACACAGTTTAAATAAATTAAAAATTTTATTACTTTTTTTTTAAAAAAAAAATAAAGGTACTTTAAAAATTCTCTTTTGAGTTGAAATAACCCGTTATTTGTGGCAACTGAATTTTAAAGCAGGTTTTTAAACCCCCTTTAAATAGCAAAAGGAAAAAAAAAGTGGTTTCCCCCAACCTGAATTATAGCAAATCAAAATTCAGAAACTGCTCGAAAAGGGGAATAATTATAAAATTTTCAAACTCCTTTGTTTTTTTTGTTTTGTTTTTTTTTAAAAAAAAAAAGGTCTTAAATTCTCTTAAGCCAGTTAAATCCAAATTTTTCTGGCCAAGCTAGTTTTAAAATTTTTATAATATTATATGAAATATTAAGTAAAATTTTTTAAAATTAATTTAATTATTTTAAATTTTAAAATTTTAAATTATATTAATTTAATTTTAAAAATAATATTTTATTATAATTAATAATTTAAATTTATTATAAAAAAATTTTAAATATATTTTTTATATTATTATAAAAAAATATATTATAAAATTATTTTTTTAAATAAAATTTTATATTTAAATTAATAAATTAAAATAAATTAAATAATTTATATAATTATTATAATTAATTATAATTTTATATAATAAATTATTTAATATATATATATTAGCATTTTTTATTATATAATATAAATATATATTAATAATTTTTTATTATTATATTATTTTATATTTAATATTATTAATTATTAAATTTTATTATTTATTATATTAATTTTATATTATTAAAAATTATATAAAAATAATTAAAAATATATTATATATATATTAATTTTTTAATTTAATTTTAATTATTATATTTATTATTTATTTTTTAATTAATTTAATATATTATAAATATTTTAATATTTAATATTAATTATATGTTTAAATAATTTAAAAATTGATATTTATGTTAAATTATTATAAATAATATATAATAAGAATATAATATTTTAAATTAAAAATTTTTATAATTTTATAAGAAAATAAAAATATAATTATTATAAAATAATTAGGAATTAAATTTAAATGATTTTTTTTTTATTATAATGGGAATTTTTCTGAATAAAGGGGGTGAAAAGTAAGAAAGGGAATAAAATTGAACTCATCATGGACAAAATAAAGGAAATTTTTCCATTGGGGGGAAAAATTGGGCTTGTGTTCGCCCCCCAAGGAAAGAAAACAGGGGAAAACTGAAGGTTCAACATATCCAAAAAAATTTAAATGAGTTAAAAGGGAATAAAAAGGGGTGGGGAATTTAAACCCCAAACCTTACCAAAACCCCGGCAGCCCGGGGTTTTTGCATATTTTAAAGGAAAACTGGGTTCTTAGATGGTTTTCCAAACCCTGGGAAAAAATTGGCATTAAAAATTTAAACCTTTTGGTCATTTCCCCAAATAAAAGACACTGGCCCCTAAAATTCAATGGCCTTTCAAAAATACCCAAAAGGAAAAAAATTCTTTTAAACCCCAACCCTTGTGGCATAAAGGTAATCCTGGGCTTCTTTCGGTATTTTTTTTCATACGGCCAAATGGAAGTTTGGTGACCTTGCCCCAAAAGGGAAAAATCAACCCAGGCCAAACAGATCCCCAAAAGCCCCCTTTTAAAACAGCAAATGGGGGCAGAGCCGGCCCAAGTAAAGCCAAAAAATTAAGGGATCCCCTCAAAAAAAAAATTCCCAAAATGGTAAATTAATCGGAAAAAAAATTTTGGACCTGGGGGCTTATAAAATCCCCCAAAAACCCGTTGGGCCCCCAAAAGTGGTTAAAATTTTTTTTATACCCACCTAACATAAAATTTTTTTAAAAGGGAAGGCAAAATTTTTTTTAAAACCCCAATTGGCCCAAATTATAAAACCCTTTGGGTGCCTTACCAGAACCTAAAGGAAAAAAAAGTTTTCCTAAAGGGTTTAAGGGCTCCCAAAAAAAATTTTTTTTTAAACACCCTATTAAAGCCCCCTTTCAAGGAGGTCCTAAAGTATGCCATTCAACAGAAAATTTTTTGGAAAATCAAAAACATCCCCTCACTTTCAAACCCTTGAACTAATAAATAAATTTTAAAGGAATGTGGAAGGGGGGCAAAAAATTCATAAAAACCAGAAGGTCCCCTTTCATTAAAATTTTCCAGAAAAAGGGGCTCATTTCCCCTTAAAAACTGATAAAAAGGGAAGTCTATTTACCCGAAATTTTTTATTCAGCCAAATTATTTTAAAAAAGGCTAAAAATTATTAAAATGGTGTAAAATAAACCCAGTTTCTAGCTTAAATTAGGGCAATTTTTCCCCCTTAAACCTTTTACCCAAAAAAGGGAAAAATTTTCCCAAAATTCCCCAAAGTTTGGTTTAAACCAAATAAACCAAAATTTTTAAAAATTTGTCCCCCCAAAAGGGCATTTAACCCAAATTTAATTTGGATTACTGGGGGGGCAAACCTAATATCACACTTTTATTTTAAAATTTTTTCCCCGAAAACCCAAAAGTCCCCACACTCTGTTTCATTTAATAAAAAATTATTAAATTTGGAAAAAAAATTTTTACTGCAAAAGTTTTTCGAAGGGGCATTTAAAAAATTTCCCCTTTTTTATTTTAAATATTTTATTTTCACTTTAAGGTTTTTATTCCTGGGTTTTATTTAAATTTGGATCCAGAATAGGGGGTTCTATTTTCCCCTGGGAAGTTGGGAAAAATTTGCAATCTTTTTTTAAGTACTTTATTTTAAGGAAAACCATTTTCAAAAAAGGGGACCTTTAATAAACACCCCAATTTTGGGCTTTTTTTTCTTTCAACAGGTACCTTTTTTTTTGATTAACAAAAACCGGTTTGTAAATTAATTTTAAATTTCTTTTCCCTTACTTCAAAGGTATCGTTTTTCCCTTTAAAAAATTTACCCCAAAACCAGGAAAATTATTTTTCATTAAAAAGGGTTTAAAGGAAATACCTTTCATCATTAAAAAATTTCTTTTATAATTTTGTTTGGAAAATTTTTAAAAACCCCCTGGATTTTCCCGGATTTTTTTTTTTTTTTTTTTTTTTTTTTTTTTTTTTTTTTTTTTTTTTTTTTTTTTTTTTTTTTTTTTTTTTTTTCACAGTTAAAAATTTTCCTTAAAATGGTTTTTTTAAATTCGAAACAATTTTTTTTGGGGAAAAAAATTTTAAAAAGAAAAAGGGATTTTCAAAAGTTTGGTTTTTTTTTTCAGGGTTTTTACAACCTTTAGAGGTATACAGTTATTTCCCTTATCATACCTTCCATTACCCAAATGCAGCCTGGAAAAGTGTGATTTTCCACAACACTTACAAAAAAGTTTCACAAGATGTACTACCTATGGCTATAGCACTCAAAAGCATTGCTTGTTGTATGTAATTCCTGTCCCTTCAGCCTGACTTGTTGTAACATGTAGCCTCCACTGTGTGTCATTACTGTGGTGGGACAGGCCATCTTTCTACCTCAGTGGTCAGCTAGCTGGTATTTAACATTCATTTCTTCCTTTCTCAGCTGACTTCTTCTCATCCAAGTTACTTCTCAATCACAGGTTATCTGATTCATAGCAGTATAGATAACATAAAAATGACCAAACCTATTAGGAAGTAAAAGAACAAATAGAATTTGCCTTAAACTGAAACACACAGTATTTTCTTGTAGTCAGGGTAAGTACAAAGCAATACGTTCACAGGTAAATACTAGGCTAGCTGCCCTTGCAGGGCATTTTAGGCCTAGCCACTTTCCTACCTGGTGATCACAATTATCCCATCCTGTTTGGAGTTAGATTGTTCTTACTCATCCTAGGGTTTATAATTATATAATACACCTAGTGAGAATAACTGGGATCATACCACAGATAATTTGAGAGGACCCATGCATGGGATAAACCTTTTAGAAGCTATCTCTGCCCATTGGTGATACAGTGGGCAGTCCTGGGCTGAATGTTCTATTACCCATCCTTCGATTCAAGTTAAGCTTCAGTATGGACAGGGATAAACCATGTTTTATGTACAGAGATTCTGGTATCCTCTGTGACATACGAGTGTCACTCCAAACCATTATGTTAATGTTACAGAAGAGGTTTAAATTTAAATCCCTGGACCAATTATTTATGATGCCATTTGACTTGCTGATGGGCAATAGGCCTACCAGTATTGGAATGGGGATGTTTTGTATACCAGCAAAAGGTATGCTCATAGCAGTATATAGGATACAGAGTATAGTGACAGGGCTTTAAGGCAGTCCATGTAGGACTTGCTTAGGCCTTGTATCTTTTCAGTAAGGTATCTCTGTGGGTGTTCCAGTTGGATGTGCCTTGACATATACATGCCAAAGGGGACATTATATTAAATCATTGGTCAAATAAGGTCTGAATAAAGGGGAACAATGATCTCTTTCTATCTAGTTGAAATCCTTCTATTTATAAGATGTGCAAAATTGAAAGACTTTCTTATGACAGTGGACAAAATGTCGATCAGCAGTTAAGTCTCTGTACATGTAGGTTTCCAAATTCTGAACAATTGGGTCGACTCTCAGTGCAGGATTGTCAGTTTGGTATTTTCCCAGGGTAGACAACTTCCCAGATAATACAGTAATCCATTTTTTGGCATTTGGTTTAAGGTATTAGCAATGTAAAGTGACACGTCAAGATGAGGCTAAACACCACGCACTGGACATGCCACTGACTGACATATTGCATTTCTAGATGTTAACATTTTGCTGTATGGTAATATAATTAAATATCCAATTTCAGCCACGTCAAGATGGGCATTTATGTAGCAGACCTTCCTAATGCATGTGATTCTGCCAGTTTTGGCCACCTAATCAGTATCCACGCTACTCCTCCAAGTTACTAAGTGGCAGCTGTGATAATCAAGACAATTTGGTTCAGAATATCTCAGTTACTAAAGCTTGTTACCACTCTTTTACCGAAGAAAACCAGACCTCACATAAACAACCAAGAAAAAAGAAGCAGGTCTGCAGAGACTCCAACCAGTCACAAACTCACAAATGTGCATTCCAATTCAAAAAAGTAGTAACTGAAACTTGTAAAGATCAGCGATTTAATTTATTCCATAACAAACTTCATCAGATTATCTGAAGAAGTTTACCATTGTTTTAAATCTGCAACTGAAGAACAGTGGCCTCATACCTCTCAAATTCTTAAAGCAAGAAATCTAAACAAAGCCATAAATAATGTGGGGACAAAGGACCAAAATAGGTACATTTTTTAAATATTACTATTAGAAACTTAAAGAGTTGATAGAATAACAGGTTTTGCATTAGCATGATTTTTTGACAGGTATGAAGTCTGTAACTCAAATGTCAATCATTATTTTCTGACTTCAGTGTTTGTTGATTTGACACTGATTTGCCAGAAAACCACAAATTTATGAAAAATAGACCAAAAACATGAAGGAAAAATGTAGACATTCTGCGGCAATCTGTACAGTTGAAAGGTATGGTGGCCTTGCTTTCACCAACATGTTTTCTAGAGGCACATGCTTTTTTATATTATCTGTTGAAGCTACCAGGCATTCAGTGACTGTGATTCTGTATATCATTGAAAT
>NC_056741.1:206432942-206503426 GCF_019279795.1 Protopterus annectens
TAAATTTTTCTTCCTCTTGACTGTCTGATCCAGTCGTGGGTTGAGAGAGCTTAGCCTCTAATTTGGCTGTATAACTGCATCTCTTGCATGTATTAGTGTGTGGTGGTAGGAGGAGGGGGTGGTCTGTGTACATGAGGCAGTTATAACATTGTCTCAAAATGCCCAGATTCACCAGTTGGACTAGAAAGTACACCTGAAACTGCCCTTTGGACATGTCTGGATAGGTACAGTGAACTGCTTTACTGTATGACTGGTAAGGTCGAATAGAGAGCCTTGTCCTTCTGTACAGTACAGGAGGGTCTAGTGCTAGGGTTAATAAGTGCTTGCTGTAAGTTTTGAGCAAGTGCCGGGTTGAGAAATGAATGGCTTGAGTGCTTAAGTTGAAAGTTTGTCTAGTTCTAAGGGAAAAATGGAAGGAGAGACTTTGTGAAGCAGGAATAGTTTCACCCTAGCTAACCGGCGCTGCCCGGTGTGCAAAACCGGGCAAATATGGTGTTTATAGCAGGGAAATGAAAGAGATAGAAATTAGCCGAAAATGGCCAATAAACTACTAATTTCTGGGCTGAAACCACTCCTCCAGGGACAGATAGGCTGCTCAAAGCTCCCCTCTCTCACAGGTGAACAGAGAAACTTCCTTCTATCCAAGTAAGGTATGGGCAAACACAGAGATTTGTAACACAGCCCTGAATTCAGCACTAACCTGAAAACTGGACTATGCTAGCTTAGAAAGGTGGGTAGCAAGTATATCTATATCTATATATCTATCTATACATATATATATATATATATATATATATATATATATATATATTTTTTTTTTTTATTTTGTTTTTTTTTTCAGAAAATAAAGCAGATACACTCAAAAAAACAGTTTAAAAGCACAGAAAAGGATACTTACCATTATATATCACAGATCAGAGTTGTAGTCAATGCTCCCAGTAATAAAGTAGGAAGAAACACAAATACAGTAAAAGCAGATGAATAAAGTACAATTTATATATATATATATATATATATATATATATATATATATATATATATATATATATATATATAAAACAATAGAAAATGAACAAACTGACAAACAAGTTACCCAATTAACTAGAAAAAAGCTCAAAACTGAACCCTGTTCCAGCAGTCTTCAGTCAGACAAGTTTTAACTGCACACCCCTGCTTACTAGGGTGCAGGGGAACCTTCTCCAAAAAAAGATGTCCTGCATCAGTACTCAAGTTATACAAATAAAACTAGATTCAGCAGGCCTGAATCTGGTCTATGCCTAGCAACAAGGCGCACCAATTTCAGAAAGAAACAGTTCAAATAAGCAGTCACAATAAGCGGTTTAAAACGAGGTCATACTCTTCATTTACCATGATGAGCAGACATTGTAGACAAAAAGATTGTTCAGAATATCTGAGAAATTCCCACTCAATACTTCATTTTAATTTTACTGATACAGAAGTGTAAGCCATAATTGGGAAGGAATGGCTTATAATAACTCATTTGAAAACTCATTTCAGAGTAGAGAGTTGGTGTTTACTGCAATCTCTTTATAGTTCTTTTGTAATTTTTAAGAATATTTTTTTATACTGTTTGTGGCTGTGATGGCCTTACAGACTAGGCTATATGGGCTTTGTGAAAGTGAGACCTCTGATTTTAAGCCATAGCAACAAATTTATTTAAAATAATGGCCATGTTTTGCTGCATGGGTACTAGTAGATTTTTTGGGATAGTAATTTAGAAAAGACATCGGGCAGGATTCACGCAGCCTCCGTGTAAGAGATACAAGGCTTACACGGAGGCTGCAGTTAAACGGTGTGAAGTCAGCATGTTATGCATATGCATGAGGGCATGCTGAATCACACCTAAGGCTAACACAGTCCGTGAAAGACAGTAGGGGGTGTGTCCGTAGGCCGAGCCCTGCAAGCGGACATGCCCGCAGAAGAGTAAAAGTGCCCAAAGTAAACACCCACGACAGAGTACATAGAGATGTGAATAAACACAACACAACACATGCCCCCACAGACTATGAACATAAAATTATATAAATGAACATGTTATATTTTTTTAAACTGTAAAGATGTTTGCCTGTGAGTGCGCTTTGTTTGGGGGCGTGCCGTAGCTCAGCCATAGTTAGCAGTAAGTGGAAAAGCATATAAGAACTAACTATGCAAAGTAAGCCAAAAAGCAATAGCGTAGCAGTAGAGATGTCAGCTGAAGAGCAGGCAGTCATGGTTCGAGCCCCCACAACATCAATTTATATTTTTTAGTGAAATAAGCACGAAACAAGTCCTTGACATATATGTACACATATAAAATTATATTTTATGTAAAATGTAATGAAATAGGCCATTTATTTTGAAGAAATGTGAGATAAAAAAATAATAAAAAATGCCAGATGTGCCCATAGTTGAGCTATAGTTTAACAAGTTGAGTGCATCTGCCCGTAGGTGAGCAGTGGTTTAACAGGAGCAAAGTAAGTGCCCGTAGGTGAGCAATGGATCAACAGGTGCAAAATGAGTGCCCGTGGGTGAGCCGTGGTTTAACACATTGAAACTGTGTGCCCCTAGCTGAGCTGAGCGTAATATGCGTGATGACAGCCAAATGAAGCGTAAACCAGCGTAACCCATTTGCGCGGAGCTGTGCACTGCGCCAACAAGCTAACTGAAGGGCAACGTTGAGCAAGCTGTAACAAAACTGCCTTTACACAGACACACCCCCTAGCCTGTCTAGACAGCCATAAAATATAAAAAGCAGTGGCCAGGTTCGAACCCAGAATACCATGCACCACAGTCAAGGTACTGAACCACTAAGTTATGACAGATGTACTTAGAAATGCAGTAATAGCAAATATATAGGAATGAATAGAAAGAGGAGCATGACAAAACAGGATTTGTGAAGCTGATACAATTCCAAAATGGCCAATCACAGATAAGTGTGGGAAAAACGGCATATATAAGCCCCATAGGCAGGAATACACAGCATAACCGATTGTAGAACTAACTTGCAGCCAGAATGTCAGGAGTAGGTGAGGTAGTTGCTTCCGAGCACAGAGGTGGGGCGTTGAGGTGTCCAGATATATGGTCTGGCTCCTTGTCCACAATCATGAGGCCCAGCTCATGCAGGGCCAGGTCCTGTGGGGAGCATATAGGGCTGAGGCATGGGACCGGTTGGCTCATGATCAAACCAGTGCCACAGGGATTCCAAGGACTGGTGAGCAGGTCCGTCACCACCATGCGGACCTGAAGAGACATAAGAAGGATGGACCAACTGAACCTTTGGATCCAGCAGGCCCGGCAAATACCCAACGCCCCACTACTGAGTAAGTTACATTTAATTATGTATGTAAGATATTAACCTAGCTGATATTATGGAGATGTGTATTCCAATGTGTATTCCAATATTACTTTATTTATATTACAGCTGCAGGTGTTCGTTCTTCGAACCACAGAGCCTGTGGCGATGGGCTGGTGCGGTTGCGCCACCAGGCAGGTCAGTAATCCTCTCCCTGTAACTGTAAATAAATATAAAAGTATGACAGTTACCAAAAGAGTGCAGTGTAGTCACTAAGTAATAAAATGTGCAAGTAACAGTGTAAGAGTGTTTGCAAGTATTGCTTGATTACAAAAGTGTGTTGCAGTCTGTAATCCAAACAGAAAAATGAAAATGTCTGAAATAAAGTCTGAAATAAAGATGCCCCACCTGTAATATAATAGTACACAACCTGCAGCAGGCTGAAAAGTACAGCTGCAGAAGATGTGTGAAATATATACCTGTTGAAATACTGAAACATGACAGAAGTGAGACTGTTGGAAAGGATTGTAATAACTACAGGTAAAACATGTCAATAAAGCCTAGAAGTACCATCCTGAATTGTAAAATTAAAACAAGTGAGAGAGTGTGAGAAAGAGTTATGAATCCACCAATAAAGTAGTAATAACCCCTGAATAAAGTATACTGCAGTCAGTACAGAATTAAATGAATGTGACAAGCAGAACCAAACTGCAAAATGTGTTCAAAATGTTGCTGCAGCTGGAATGTGTATCCCAAACTCTGGATATGTTGCTCTCAGTCTGTAATATGCAGATAGTATGATTGTCTGAAATACCAAACATCCACAGTTGTCTATAGCTATATAAAGCAAATGTAGCAGGATGATGTAGCTGAACAAAGCCAGATATGAACGTGTACGAATAACAATAAAATGTATATTGATGTAGCAGTAACAATCCTATCACCAACTTGAAGTAGTTATCACATAGGAAACTGTAGGTAGAACAGTAGTGTGTATATATCTGCAGCTATTAGAAATGTACAGCATATGTATTGGTATTTGAAGGTGTTAATTATATTTTCTTCACCCTACCTTATAACCACAAATAATCCATTCCACATGAAATTGGTATGTGTAATCACAATCAACACCCCTGGACATTTGTCCTGTTGGGTCATACATATGTGCATGTACATTGATGCATCTGCCCTGTTCATACATCCAAACCTGATGGCCTGTTGCCATAAATCAACCCTGCATGTTGTTGGACTGTGTATTGCTGTTCAAATTATGCATGTGTTATGCTCGCTGTTCAATGGTGTGAATATCTGGCTGTTTGGTTAATGGGAATACTAATGCATGCTGTTACAACTAATTGCGAATGGTATTGTATGTTACTAACCCAAACTGTCATGACATAATGCAAAACATAGGACGACAGGGAAGGCGGGTTCCAGCAGACCCACCTCTCCCGCCTCAGCTGGCGAGTGCACCTAGCAGTAGTGCCCAGTCTGGACCCTCCTACGGTGGCCCTGTGCCACCTGCAGGTGGAAGCGCTGCAGGGGATGGGGCTCGTCCCCCCTCTGCAAGTGTGGTCAGAGGAGAACCACCATTCACCCTCCGTAGTGTCCGGACTGTGGTGCGTAGGGAGATCCAGGAATCTGTTCTTGGGCCCCTATGCCAGCTTGAGGCACAGGTAGCACAACTAACGGGCATGCCTGTTGCCCAGCCTACACAGCCCCCAGCACAGCCCCATCCTGGGCAGTGAAGGAACAGTGGCAACTGCCCATGGGTGGGGATATCAGTTCCACTGTTGCCATCTGTGGGCTCATGGGCTCTGGATATCCAAACATCTGTCCCCGTCAATTGTATAACCCCCCCACACATGTCATACACCGCCCCTGTATTCATCTTGTTTGTCTTGTCTTTTGACCTACCCAACCTACCTCCCCAGCTATACCAACTTCCTTTACCTGACATACCACTCTCACCTGAAAAAAAAAAAAGGGCACTCTGTATCCACAAAAAAATTACGCCCCATACATAGCTGCCCATGTCACACACATGTCTGCTGGACATGGAAACTGTCAATTACAATTGGCTGTACAAAAAGTATTATTGTTGTCCTGACACCTCTCTCAGGGGTGGAAGGTTTCAAATGTCACACCAAATTACAAACATATGCACAGCTGTTGCTGATGAAGAAATGGGCAGCTATGGGCCTTACCTACATCCCTCCTGCAAAACCCAAGCTTGTTTCCCTACTGTCTTACCCTCTTTGTGACCCCTATTTCACCACTTTCCTGTCTCCCCATTTTCATTTTTTTCAAAGAAAATAGCGCGGGTGTGCACCAGAGTAAGCACTGTTAAGCGGTTGTGAGCGGGTGTGCGCAGAGCTGAACGCCAGTGCGCATGCGGGAGCTCCACGCAAACCAGCGCTAACCCAGTTACAACTGCTTAAAAGGGCCTTAGTCATTCTGAATGACAGATCCTGTAGTCAGTTCAAAAGCAAAATAAAATCTCACTGTCAGTCCCGAACCCAGGACCTTGGAAACAGTAGTCTGCATGACTTACCACTAAGCCATGACTGTTATATAAGAACATTGTGCTACAATAAATATATCATGTAATAGTAGGAATGAATGTAAAGGGAATATAGATGTGTAGTACACAAAGCATGTCATGTATATTTACTGTCAAATCTAGTGGACTTCTATAATAGTAGTGTGTGAACAGGAACAACCATGCTAGTTGGTAGCTAGTAGGTAATAATATCAGTTATTATACATATATAAATACATATATATATATATATATATATATATATATATATATATAGTTGTAGGTGTCAGTGTACATACACACTTAGTACAGGAAACAGGAGAGATGAATGGAGAAATGTTAATCTACAACACAGCCTGAATTATGAGAGAGATACTAACCTTTACACTCACAGAACAGTGTCCACAGCATACCAGCATGGTCCCTGCCCTTACAATCTGAAAGGGCAACGCCTATCTCACATACCCTTTTATAGCACAGTCCTGAAATCACAGTGAGAACTGCAATCAGTACACAACTGGCTGCATGCAATTAGCAAATGCTGGCTTACAGTTGGTGCAGAGGCCATCACATGGACATATGCAGATACCTACAAAAGCATCCTGTACTCCCAGTCCACGCATGCAATACTTTCATTGCACCATCTGGAGGCAGAGAAAGAGAGAGAGAGAGAGAAAAAGAAAAAAAAGAAAATAAAAACACAAACAAAACCACACTTAACACAAACTAAGTTGTAGCTGTCATCAGTGTCAGTATCAAGCTGGGCTAGCAGCAGCAGGAACATATATTAATGGTAACGCAACCAGCTGCGACAAACACAGGTAATGTAAAGTAACAATTTAATAGTCTCCATACTGTGAACCCTCCATATGTGTTATTGGTCTGTATCTATATGTATGTCTATGTGATAAGTTGTGTGTACGTTGTTTTACCCAAAGGGGATGACTATACATTACATGCCAATCAGTGTTAGGCCATGATTCTGGCACCAGTTGTTTCAGTGAGGCCTGTCTGCAGGATGTGTGTGTCAGCTGGTGTAACGACTATGGCGCTTAGTTTGCAGTCATCTGGGAACTTTGTCATCCACAACCCGCCCATGTTTGCTTTCACATCTGAGAAGTAAATGCCAGACAAGAGGGGTCCTAGGACAGAGCCCTGTGGGATACCACTTGTGACTGGCTTTGTGGCTGACATGGCTCCCGCAATTTTGACATTATGGATTCTGTTGTTCAAACAATTTGCAACCCATCATGTGACATATGTAATAACATTTAAGCTGATGAGCTTGTCTATGATGCCTGAGTGGGGAGGTTGGCGTAATGGTTAAGGTGCTTACCTTTGAAACACAAGGTGCAGGGTTTGAGTCTTTCATGGGGTAATTGGCTAGGCTTAAAATGGCCCTCAAGGTAAGTTAGCCTAGTACTAACCTACGAACCTATTGTGTTGAAGGCCTTAGGCAAGTCCAGGTAGGCTGTATGGACTGCCTTGCCCTCATCGATGGCTGTAGTGACCGTTTTGAAAAAGCCAACCAGGTTCAAAAGGCAGGATCAGCCCTTCACAAAGGTAAACTGGGTGAGATCAAGTGTCTGTAGATACCCAATATCGCTGTATATGAGTCCCATAATGAATATTTCCATAGCTTTGCAGACCAGGCTGGTTAAGCTTATGGGGCGGTAGTTCCCAGGGTCAGTACAGGTGCCTCCTTTGTGGAGTGGGACCACTGTTGCTGTATGCCACTGTTTAGGTACATATCCCGTAGTAAGGCTAAGGTTAAATATCAGTTTTATATGCGGTTGTAGATCCTTTTGGAGTTCACGTAGCACACATCCAGGGATACCATCAGGTCACATTGATGCTGTGTGTTCCGCTTTGCTGAGGGCGGCCCTCACCTGGACATCTGAGATGACAGGGAGGTTACATTCAGCTGTGATAAGTATGTCCTATTTTGTGGAGAGGGAGGGGGGATATTTGCACCGAACCTGTCTGCCAGAATGTTGCCAATATCTGTGGGTTCAGTGAATATTATGTAGTTGTGTACTAACTCATGTGAGCATATCCGAGGCATTTGGCCCATGTGTCTAACAAAACTGAAGAAGGCCTCATGGTTATCTATAGTGTCCTTGGCCATTTCCCTCAGAGTTGGCCTTGGATGTTGTTAAGAGAGAACTTAGCTCATTACTAGTGCTGACCACAGATGCCTTCCCTTTATGTGATTCTGCTCTATCCTGCAGTAGCCTCCTTCTATCGTGATACGATTTTTCTTTGGCTGGGGTCCACCAGACAGGATGCTTAACCTATGTGCATAGGGTCTGGGTTAGAATTGTGTGTGCATGTTCCACGTATTCTTTGGGATGTCTGTGGGAAGCATTTGCAAAGGGGTCAGCATTGTGGATTGTGGCTTCCACTGGCCCAGTGGGCTGCATGGATACCATCTCAGTCCTAACAAGTGAAAATCTGTCTATTCACATATATATCAAAGTAGTCTACTGTGCTGGTGGTGGGATATGTATATCCAGGCCAATTATTTTGTGTCCAGATCACACTAGTGGATGACGTTCCACATACAGTACCTTGTTATGAACCCCCAGAGTGAGGTGGTATATTGGACCTGTCTCAGTGTGCTGACTGATGGGGCTTGGTACTATGTTGCATGGGATGTGGCAGGTATTGTTGCACAGGTGTTGGCTGAGCACTGATATCTGGCCATGTACATGTGTATCCACCAAGAGACACATACGTGCTACATATGGGAGTAGTAGTATATCACTACAGTTGAGTATCATGTATAGTATGTGTGCCTTATTTTGCTGACATAGTTTGCTGATATCTTGTTTGTGTTCTCTTTCAGGGACATGGTGCATCAGCGAAATCCTGCCTACTCTGCTGCAGAAGATGAAGAGATACACCAGAGCCCGGTGCGGGATTATGACATACTGTTTTCTCGCACCAGCCAAAATCAGCAGGAGAAAGCTGCACTGTGGCAAGACCTTGTCCATAGGGTAAATGACATTGGCACGCATAATAGGAAATCTGAGCAGGTACGACATCACTGCAGTGATTTAATCAGAAATGTCCGTCAGCGTGCGGATATCCACAGGCAACAGGTCGTCACAGGAGGTGGGGTGGCCACACATTCTCCCCTCATGAGACTGGAGGGGCTACTCCTAAGTGTTGTGGCTCCAGCCCAGGAACATCAACAGCAACACACCTGCATTATGATGGAGGCTGGAGCCACACAGCAACACGGCATGGAGCGTGCAGGTAATATGCCATATGTACACTTGACTGTTCTGTACACTGTTTATGCATGTGTAAGGTGTTTCCTTGGTATGTAGCTGTCAACATAGTATGTAATTGTGCAGATGTGATATTGCCAATATCAGCAGCTGACATGTGAAAGGCAACTGTTGTACTACTGAAATGTATCTTACGCAGTATCAATGGCACAGTTGTGCCCACTGACATTAATCCCCTCATTTCTGCAGGTCCCTCCGGTGTTACAGCAAGGCAGCCCATCCATGCTGGTGAGTGTGTTTTAACAAGATCTATAATAGTCCTGATAGTGCTAGTATTAATAGTGTAACTCAGTAGTGCTCTGTGTGTATACTGCAGGGTGTGCGTGTGTCCACGTGTCCATGTGTGCCTGTGTCCATGTGTGCCTGTGTCCACATGTGCATGTGTCCACGTGTCTACGTGTCCACGTGTCCACATGTGCACGTGTGCATGTGTGCATGTGTGCATTACTGGTAACATTGTGTAGACATTGTAAACTGTGTTCCTGTCTTCCTCCCACAGGTTCTGGTGCTGCTCTGGTGTCCTGCAGAAGGGGACCTGAATCTGGTGCTACAGGTACTGATAATGATGATATCTGTGTAATGGCACAGGAAGGTGTGTCAGGGTCCGTCATTGGTCAGCCAATTGACAGTACACAGCTGTCAACACCATCATTGCGCACAGTCATCCTGCCAGTAAATCCTATGTCACCAATGTCCCTAGGTGATGGACAGGATGCAGTGGGCATTGACCAGGGTAATGTGGTATCTGTGGCATGCTTCCCCACACAGCAACCATGGGCAGGGTCCTGAGATGGTACCACACAGACAGTTGCCCATGGGTTCTCGTGGGAGCATCCATGGGCATACTGCCTCTGGCAGACGTGCCCAAAGAGGTCTGTCAACCTCAGCTATGTTTCAGGCTGTCATGCAGGCACAGTCACGTATGGAAAGGTACACCAGACAGGGTCTGAGGGAGCTGAGAGCATGTCACACATCCATGACTGACAGTATGCGTGACATCGCGGAAGCTTTCCGTAATTTCACCGATGTCATAGACAGACGTTGTGGGGACATATTACAGCAGTTCCACAACTACATGTCCATGAGCCAGGGCAATGGTGGACGGTTGCGGTGTCGACGTGGCCATATGCCAGCAACAGCTGGAAGTCGGCATGGACAACAGGCCTGCGGATGCCCCCATAGTGCCAGCAGCAGCCCCAGCAATGCTGGGTCTGTGCTGTCATCAGACCACCCCAGGAGACCACGTGCACGTGGCTCTGGACAGTCCCAACAGGGACCTGTGTCCAGTCAATGAACACCCACTTCTGATGACAGTACCCAGTCTGGCTTAGTACCGGATACAGTCCATAGCACCCCTGCCAGGCACAGGTACCATGTCCATGGCCACAGACACTGATCTGTATGACCTGCCAGGTGCAGTCTGTGGCTGTCCACAAACTCCAGTATATGGCAGCCATGAGGTGGAACTGTGTGCATGCATACACACATGCGAAATGTTAACACCTAGGGCTACCACATACATGCACACACTGCACCAACAGTGCCCCACCCTGTACTGCTGTCCCTCATCAACACACATACACATACATGTCAATTGGTGGTATCAGTGGCAGACTCAGGCATACCTAGTTCACACCCTGTGCATATGATGAAACTGTGCCACCTCCTGCAATCTCCAACATCAGTGCAGGAACAGGTTAACATGTTGCTGATGCACAGGGTGACTACATAGAAGTTGATTACTAGTATCATGTTGGTAACAATACAGTGTGCTGATATGATTGTGTGTATATCCCAGCATGCCTGATGCAGTAACTGTATGACTGTTCTGAATTGTTATCTACACCCATAGTAAGTACCATAGTGTAACAGCTGCACATTATTGCATACCGGTGGTAAGGATGTCAACAGATAGCCACATACATAGATAGCACAGGGGAGAATGTAATGCAAGTAGTGATACGCAATGATGAACATGTACACTAATGGTGGCATGTTGCCCACAACGACTATGCAATGTGGATGTTTGCACATGTTGATATGTGTGCAGTAGCAATTTAATTTAAATTAAATTAAATATTAAATAATATCAGTTTTACCATGGACATCTGAGCTGTGCATTCCTGGGTACATGTTTATAGTGCCTGCATATTTGCACTGTTACCTACTGGAAGTGGTACCCCTTCTTTGTTGTACAATGGACTACTTCCAGCCCTGCTTACTGTAGCTTTGTTTGCATGCATGTTTGCTTGAGGTTCCCTGGAACACTGATTCCACCTGCAGTGCAGATTTACAAAGCTTCTGTTGATTCCTAGTGACATCTGCATAGCGTACTATACGTATGTCAATGTCTCACTTGACAGAACGTCACTGTCTGTTCTGTTCGCATGGACGTTGCCTGTGATACATTGCATATGACTTACCTGGCATTTGCCCACGTGTACAGTCATAAATGCCAGCGCTATGAAATCAGAAGCGGTACACCCACACATACTCACCTTCAGTATATTGTTCCCCATTGGCCCTATGTGTTGGTAATCACCATGGCAATCACACTACTATGGTAGCATGTGCAAAGGTAACCTGTGAATCACCTCTATGGTCCAGTCGTGGTATATGCGAGTCATGTGGCAATGACACAGCTGCTACATGTATGCAGTCAACCCTCTCCCCTGGCCAGGAACGTACAACACGTGTGTGAGATGCAACCACATAGCCAATCTGGGACTGAGCACTCTGAACCCAGTACTGCCATACCCTGTCAGGTGGCATGACATACTACAGTGACTACAATACCAGTCTTGACATAGACCTGCACTGACAGCAATCCAAACACATGAACACATTGGGGCATACTTGGAGCCTCAGAATAGCATCCTGCCTGAGCATCACACACCTCCGCAGCTGGCACACAGGCATACGTTAAGTCGGAACAGAACACATGCCACACATGGCACACACATCCCATGTGCTAAACACTCACAGCCTGTAGGGCTACACAACACACCTGCTACAGATGTGTCAGGTACCTCTCTTGGCCGGTGCAGTGGGTTCATAGGTTCATACTAGGCTATCTGCCCTGAGGCAATTATAAGCCTATGAAAAAAAACATCAAACAGCAGAGTAACGAACAAACCACAAGAACTGGAAAGCTGCAACAAATTTATTCTTCCGGTACCTCGGCTAAACGCCTTCAAAGGAATAATCACAGGAATAAATGCTGCATCTTATATACACCACACCAATAAATTAATCAATTAAACAATTACAAAAAGTTAAGTAGACTCCACAGAATAAAGGAGAACACACATATATAAATGTATAAATGTATGAATGCAGGATTATTACCTACATAAACATCAGAAAACAGTTATAAATATAAAGAATTAGATAATGACTAAATATTAAGATTCATTTCTAAATTCAAACACCTTGGTTTAAGAGTACCAAACTTCAAAATGAATCTGCTTTCCAAGTTCAACAAATTCTGCAAAAAGTTGCCAGCATTATGCAAATTAGGTTTAGCTAAAGCACAAAAAAATAAAGAGTCCATCAAACCATTATGAATAGAATTAAAATGTTCAGAGATCGAACTATCCAACCTAACATTACGAACATCACCCATATGTTCCAGAATACGTATTTTTAATTGACGTTTGGTTTGGCCTATGTAATATTTGGGTGGAACACATCCACAACCAACAATACACTACCCCACATGACTTACAATTAAAATCATTACTTTGGAACAAACTTTACATTTGCCACACTTGGACATGCCATAGGATAGAGTAACATGATCAGATCTAACAAAATCATGAAACTTATACTTAGGTTTCAAAATTTCCTTTAGGTTGGCATATCTTCCATAAGAAAAAGAAACATGATCAGGAAATAAATGGCCTATCTCCTCATTATTATGAACAATCGGCCATAAAAAGTCTACAATACCTTTTAAAACCCCTGAGAAAGGAGAATATTTCGTAACAAAAAATATATTCTCACTATTGGCACACAAAACTTCATTATGTCCAATATTTTTCCTGAAAACTTTTAATGCTTTGTTTTCTTTCCTATTTGGATTTAATAATCTATCACAACTTTTCGTAATAAGACTTTTTGAATAATCCCTAGTTATAAGTCTAGTTCTAATATTTTCAAATTCTGATTCCAAAAATATATTTTCAGAGGTATGTTCCTGGATACGTTTGAACTCCCCAAAAGGAAGTGCCTCAATTAAATGTGCAGGATGTGCACTGGTTGCATGTAAAAAATTATTAGGCTGTATCCTTCCTAAAAGGTCTGAACTGAACTTGTTCCTGTTGGTCTACATACAACAAAATATCCAAGAACTGAATTTTATGAGAATTCACAGTATACGAAAATTCCAAACCAAATTTATTTTGATGAAGATTAACCACAAATTTATCAAATATATATATCTCCCTTACAAATAAAAATTAAATCATCAATATATCTATGGTAAGAAACGACCTTTCTCTGAAAAAATTCTAACGTATACATGAAATTAATCTCAAAGTATGACATGAATAAAATGGCATAAGTGGGGGCAAAATTAGCCCCCATAGCAGTCCCTTCTTTCTGAAGAAATATTTTTTGATCAAACAAAAAATAATTGTGAGTGAGTGCAAATTCCAAAAGTAAAATAATAAATGATGTACGTGGACCCTCTCCCAAAATTTTACTTATAGCTTCCAAACCAAATCTTGTCCTAATGTTAGTATATAGAGCCTTCACGTCGACAGTAGCCCAATAATAACTTAAATCTCATTTAAAGTTTTTAATTATTTCATAATGCTGATTAGTATTACTAATATGGGAAGTTACATTTTTCAGTTCTTTTTTAGGATACTGTCTAAAAATATGCCTACATGCTCCAAGAAGCCTCCACAACAAGACACAATGAGCCGACCAGGAGGGTCTTGCAGATTTTTGTGTATTTTGGGTAATGCATAAAAGGTAGGATCTTTAGGGTTGGCAATAAACAATCTTTTAACATCTCTCTTATTTAAGAAACCTAACCTTTCACCCCTTTCTAGAACTTCCAAAAGCGCTGAATTATATTCACTAATAGGGTTATTAAATAATTCAACATAGACATAGTCATTACACAATAAATCAAAATTCATTTTTAAATAATGACACCTTTCCATGATTACCCAATTACCACCCTTGTCAGCTGTACAAAAAACATATTTGTTAGAAACTTCTTTCATAGTCTTTAGAGCTAACCATTCAGATTTAGTAAGATTAAAACTAATGTATTGTTTTAGGAACACAGCATATTCAATCTCAGCCTTCTTACATAAAACATTTTCAAAGGCCCTAAGAACTGCAGAATTTTTAGGTGGACAGAAAGAACTGCAGGCAGGCATTTGGGGTACTGTGAATTTACCATACCCAGTGAAAAAACGCTCAGTGTTCTCCACAGCATTAACTTCATCAACAATGGAATCAGAATCACCCATAATGGAAACATCCATATCATAAATACCAAACCCCTCAGTGTTAAAATCATGCAAGGAAAGATCCATTAAAGGATCAAATAAGATGGAAAGTTCATCAGAATCAAAAGAGCAGGTAATGTTATCCATACCCGTATCAACACTAGCAACAAATTCATCATTTTCCAGTCACAAATTGTTAGGACTGCTCTTAGCTTCAAAGAAAACTTTTAAATAAAGCTTCCTGCAAAAACGCTTAATATCTATTAATATGTCAGAGAGAGCTGGTACTTTTGTGGGCACAAATTTACTACCCCTACTCAATACCAGTTGCATATCAGACGTTACATTAAAGTCACTTAAATTAACTATATTCATAATGTTCAAAGCAGGTTCTACAGGAACGCCATTACTAAAACTACGGCGCTTATCAGTAGAAAAAGAAGCAGTCCCACAGTCAACTTCAATGTCAGAATCAGTACCTTCTGTTGCAACCCTTTGGTCGCGACTTGCGTTTGAATCCCTGACGAAAGTTCCATCTGCCTTGTTCTTCCGTCTCCATAGGCATACCAGTATCATTCAAAACATCCACCCTCTCGAATGAAACACTGTTTTTGCTACTGGCAGCTGTATCCGATGATGAAACAGAAGAGTCCCGACCACTTCGTGAACTTCCTTCCGCCCCCTTCATTTGGAACATACCATTTTTTCGTTTACGCTGCCAGGAGTAGACCAAATTCTTTTTGAAGTCACCGATATCCCTATTAAGTTTTTTCTTTTTCCTTGCAATAACATCACATTCGGCCTTGGAAAATTCACTGTTAATGTCTTTTATAACCGCAATGAATGCTGTATTAGGGTATTCATTAGATAAACTGGCCTCACCTTCTGCGATCTGTGCTTGGATTAACCCTAAGCTTCTCCGGTTACGTTTGATCAGAATCTTTAGCCAACTAAGAGTGCACTGTAACGAAGCCGCCTTCCACTCCTCCAAATAATCACTTTCATCCTCTGAAAACTTGTAAGCAGGAAGTTTATCAATTCTTAACCCTCTAGATGTAATGGATAGTTCAACATACTTTTCCAACAAACGTATATCATAAAACAAAGAAGTCTCCTTAATTCTAAGTCTTTTTAAAATCTTCAAACTTTTTGTCAAAGGTAATATTACCAGACAAATTCCACGGATCAAATTGAGCCAACTTGTCATCCCTTTCCTTAGCCAAGTTGGCAAACAAAAGTCCATTATCATTAGAATTATAAGCCTAGCCAGATTCTGTATGGCTTACGCCACCCCTTGATTTGAGTATACTGTGCCCTTTAAGGTTTAGTTTACTGTGCCTCTGTCTAATAGTGACACGGGAGTAATCCCTGGGACAAACCTATGATCCCCCATCCACCTATCGAGATTCTTCTTGAAGAGATTCAGTGAGGTGCTCTGCCTCACATGAACTGAAATTCTATTCCAGAGCGAAGGGAGCCTCTGGGTTATGAACCTGTCCCTCCAGCAAGTTCTATTTATTTCTGTGCTTAGGTTTAAGTCCCTCGAGCATGTGGCTCTAAGGGATTTAGATTTACTGAGGTGGAGCATGTCCATTAATTCTGGATTTGACATAGCTTTGTATATCAGGCATAGACCGCCTCGAAGTAGGCGGTATGCAACTGAGTAGAGCTGGAGTTTTTTTTAACCGAGCAGCATATGGCATCTGTTTGAGACCCTTGATCCTCTTGGTGAGATACTTTTGGGGTCTTTCTAATTGCTGCAGGTGTCGGGTAAGGTACATCCCAAAAGGGGCATTGTATTCTATGATGGGCCTGATGAGGGATGAATAAAGGGGCACGATTACCTCTCTTGATCTAGATGTGAAACCCTTCGTGATGAGGTGGGCTATGTAGAAGGTCTTTCTAACCACTTTGGCAACATGGTTTTCAAAGGAGAGATTGCTATCAACTTGGGTCCCCAGGTCCCTAATAACTTTCTCTGTACTTAATGGGTTTCCGCCTATGTGGTAATTTGTGGGCACATTGTTTTTGCCAAAGGGTATGACTATACATTTTTCTTGGTGAGATACTTTTGGGGTATTTCTAATTGCTGCAGGTGTTGGGTAAGGTACATCCCAAAAGGGGCATTGTATTCTATGATGGGCCTGATGAGGGATGAATAAAGGGGCACGATTACCTCTCTTGATCTAGATGTGAAACCCTTCGTGATGAGGTGGGCTATGTAGAAGGTCTTTCTAACCATTTTGGCAATGTGGTTTTCAAAGGAGAGATTGCTATCAACTTGGGTCCCCAGTTCCCTAATGACTTTCTCTGTACTTAATGGGTTTCCGCCTATGTGGTAATTTGTGGGCACATTGTTTTTGCCAAAGGGTATGACTATACATTTTTTGGCATTTAGCTTTAGACCATGGTGCTGGCACCAGTTATCTGTCTCTGTGAGACCTTTTTGAAGGATGTTTGTGTCAGCTGGAGAGTTGATTATGGCGCCCAGTTTGCAGTCGTTATAACTTGAGCCATAGTCCTCCCACGTTTGCCTGTATCTCGGAAAAGTATATACCGAACAAGAGTTGTCCCAGGACAGAACCCTGTGGGATGCCACTTGTGACTGGTTTCGAGTCTGACATGGCTCCAGCAACTCTTACTCTGTGGGTTCTGTCTTTGAGCCAGTTTGCAACCCATCTTTGACATAGGGGTTTATATTTAAGCTGGATAGCTTATCTATGATGCCCGAGTGGGGTATTGTGTCAAATGCCTTTGCAAGGTCCAGATAGGCTGTGTGGACTACCTTCCCTTCATCTATGGCTTTGGTGACCATTTTGAAGAAGTCAACCAGGTTCAAAAGGCAGGATCTGCCCTTGACAAAGCCGAACTGGGTAGGGTCTAGTGTCTGTAGGTCCCCAATGTCTTTGTTTATGAGCTCCATGATGATCCTCTCCATAGCCTTGCAGGCTAAGCTAGTCAGGCTTATGGGGCAATGCTTTCCAGGGCCAGGGTCCGTAGAGGCTCCACCTTTGTGGAGTGGGACCACTGTTGCTGTACGCCATTCTGTGGGAACATAACCTGTAGTGAGGCTGAGATTGTATAGCTGTTTTATTTGAGGGATTAGTTCCTCTTGGAGTTCATGTAGGACACAACCTGGAATGCCATCTGGTCCCATTGAAGCAATGTTTTTTGCTTTGGAGAGGGCAGCCTTCACCTGAGCATCTGAGATGTTTGGGAGGCAGCCCTCTGCTGGGATAGATACTTGCTCTTTTGGAGGGGGTGGAGAAGTTTGCACTGAACCTGTCTGCCAGGATATTGGCAATGTCTGTGGGTTCAGTGTATTTTTTGTTGTTTAGAATCAACTCAGAACAAGTCTGGGAGTTGCATCCCAGGTTTCTAACATAACTGAAAAAAGCCTTATGATTGTCTTTGGTGTCCTGTGCAGTTTTTCTCTCAAAGCTGGCCTTGGAGGATCTTATGAGGGATCGTAATTTTTTGCTAGTACTGATCAGAGATGCCTTCCCTATTAGGGATTTTGCTCTATGTAGTAGCTTCTTCCTTCTGTTGTACAGTTTATTTATGGCAGGGGTCCACCAAACTGAACACCTGCCTTTGGATGATTGGGTCTTGGTTTTGCTTGGGATAGCATGATCCATGCATTCCTGGAGATGTCCGTAGAATGCGTTTATATAGGATTCTGCAGTTTGGGCCGTAGTTTCCACTGGCCCTGGGGCCTTGAAGGATTCCACTTCAGTTTTGAGAAGTGAGAAGTTCGCTTTTGAAAAGTTTTTCACTGTGGTTTTCTGGGCTGGGGGTGGGGTCGGAATGTGGACATCCAGTGAGATTAATTTATGGTCTGATCTTACCAATGAGGGATATACTTCTGGTGTGGAGCATAGAGTCCCCATGTTGGTAATGATCAGGTCTAGTATGTTGTCCCCTCTTGTGGGAGTGGTGACTAGTTGTTCCATAGCATTTGAGTTTATAATTTCCAGGAACCTTTGGGCTAAGGTGCTGGGGCTTGAGTAGTGCTCCCAGTCAATGTTTGGGTAGTTGAAGTCGCCCAATATAATGGTGTTCGGAGAGATCTTCATGTTCTCCAATGTTTTCAGGAAAGCAGAGTGGGATTCCTGACTTTGAGAGGGTGGTCTGTAGGATGCTATAAACTGAAAAGCAGTCTTGCCCACTGTTAGTTGCACATGGATGGTCTCCGATACTTCGTGCAATGCCACTAACTTGGAGGTGTGGATATCCTTGATAAATATGGAAACTCCCCCTCTTTTGTGGTTCGGTCCGGGTTTTGGGGCCGAAAAGCATGATATGAGGTATAGCCTTGGTAGTGCTGGGGTGCTCTCTGGAGTCTTGAACCAGGTTTCTGTCACTGCACAGATATCGATGTTCTCCATACTGAGGAGAGCTTTGAGTGCATGCATCTTGAGGGTAAGACTTCTGGCGTTAAGCAGCATTACCCTTAGTTTCTTGTTCCTTGTGCTGTCTATGGGGGTGGGTTTGACTTTTGAGCCTTGCCTAAAAAAGGCACTATGGGGGTGGCAAGAGCCTTTGCCAATATCCGAAAGCCCAGTGGTGACAGGTGCAAGCCTTCCCTAGTGAAGCAACGTGGCTTGTCGAGCATGTCATCCCAGGCTGATAGACACTGGATCCCCTTTGAATGACACCAAAATTTAAGCCAAATGTTAAAATCGATCATTTTGTCTTTGTACTGTGGCATCATTCTAGGTGAGGGTAAGATGCTGCTCAAGGTCAGGGTCATACCAGCCTAGGCTACATGATCAGAGAGCTCCTCTATGTCTCTTTTCATGTAGTCCAGGGAGGTAAGTCTCAGGTCATTCACACCAGCATGTACAATGACCGAGTCATATTTGTATTTGCTTTGGAGTGACCTGAGTGCTTGCGTTATGTGGCGGATCCTAGCACCCGACAGGCAGCTCACCATGACCTTCTCTTTATTCAGCCTGGTGAGTGGGACATCAGTGTGTCTGACAATAGAGTCACCTATTACAAGAGTATCAGGTGTGTTATTCAGCTTTAAGGGCTGTGGCTGCTTGGCACACTGACTTTGTGGGCTATGTGTTGTGCGTGTTTTGTTTTGAGGTAGCATTTGCTTGGATGTCTGCTTTGCAGGTCTCTGTTGCTTAGGTAGATTTTTATTTAGAGCCTCCGAGTATGATTTTGTGTATTTATGTGTTTGGTTCGCTCATGTGGTGGGACTATGTGATACTGGAATTGTGTTGTGTGAGGTTACCTTCTCCTCCTGACTGGTTACACCAGTTTTGAGATGAGAGAGCTCAGCCTCCAGTTTGGCTAAATAGTTGCATCTCTCACATATATTTGAATCTGTTTGGAGGAGGAGAGGATTGTCCGTGTACATGAGACAGTTGTAACATTGCCTCAAAATTCCCAGATTCACCAGCTGGACTGGAGAGGAAACCATTGACTGACCTTTGGACATGCTAGAGTAATATAGGAAACTGAATTTAAGACGGACCAATAGGGGACAGGGTAATCATAGAGTATAAGAGTAAGTAGTGCTTATGGTTTAATAGTGCTAACTTGTAGGATTACTTATTTGGACCAGTGAAGGACCTTAGAATGAGAATATGGTGTTTAAATTGAGAGATACAGCAGTTCTAAGGGAAAAAGTGAAGAGCAGACTTTGTGGAGCCAGGAATAGTTTAAACCCAATTAGGCGGCGCCCACTGTTGCGCTATAAGCAAAAACGCAAAGAGGGTTTTAAGAGAGGAAGATGAAGGAGTTTTGGAATTGACCCAAAATGGCCAATAAAACTACAGTTTCAAGTCAGTAACCACTCCCACAGGGGCAGGCAGGCTGCTCAATGTTTTTCACTGCCACTGATCAACAGAGAGACTTCCCTTTAGCCCAAGCAAAAAATGGCCTCACAGAAACTTACAAACAGTTCAAGAACAGCAAGCCTGTAACTGAACTTTTTTAATTCTCAGAAAAGTGGGAAAAAAGCAAGATTTTTTATTGTTTTTTTTGTTTTTTTCAGAGATATCAGAGGTTCACAAGTATTAACAAGTTATAACAGTGCAGTAAATGACCCCACACAAGAGTGATAGGCCAAAGACAGATAAAATGCAAGTTTTGAGGAAAAAATGATTTTAAAAATAAGTGCAAACAGGAAATTCAGTAAACAGCTTTAGGTTGTGCTCTAAATACAGTTACTAATGCAGAAATCAAGTTTAACAAGCCAGAAAATGCTCAAAATAGGCGGCTATGCAGAAAAACTTAGCCCCACTCAACAGTCTGTACATGGTGAAGGTCACAGTGATATGCCCGTAGGGCACTATGGTCCACCACATAACACATGCATACAGGTCAGTCAGAGGCATGGACACATATAACTCAGTCATTGTCCATGCCACTATGGATGACCTGAGATGTACGTCCCTGGACTACATGATAGTGAACATAGAAGGGCTCTCTCAGCATGTGGCACGGGCTGGTATGAGCCTGACCTTGGTTGCCATCATACCCTCACCAGGTATGCTACCACAATATGTAGGAAGGGTGTTCTATGTCTATATTCTGCTCAATCTCCAATGTCATTCATAGGGTATCCAATGGCTGACAGCGTGTGCTTACATGCTAGGGAAGCCACAATGATTTGCGAGGGGCAGTTTGCACGTGTCACCCATGGGCCATTGTATATTGGCGAAGCCTCTTGATACACCCATAGTGCCTTTTGCTGCAGGGCCCAGATTACATAGCCACCTCCGTGGGTATCACACAGGATAGGACACTAACACTAATGCTACACAACACCAGCAGTGTACACCGCAAGATGCATGCACTGAACACTGTCCTCAGCACGGTAAACTGCAATATCTGTGCAGTAACAGATTCCTGATTCACGGTTCACAGGTGCAACCCATCACTGCCAGGTTATACCTCATACCATGCCTGTCGTCCCCTACACATGTACCACATATGAACAGGGGGGAGGTATCTCAAGGCACCACAGATACACACACCTCCAGGTTGTTGGCACAGCACAAAGTATCAGAGCCTATCCATGTGCAGCTAACAGTGTGTTGGACTGCCTTCTGGTTCATAGCCTGGCATCCACAACCCTCCCATACACAGGAAATCCACCTGTCCTCCCTAACACTGGGAATATGACTGTCTCTAGATATGTCTTTATATGGCTGGACTGCATCCAGCCGAACATTGTGTGTGAGCATTACTGTAGCAACCACACACTAGCTGAAAGGTTCCCAGCATGTAGTCACTGAATTGCAGTGGAAAAACATGTTACCACTCCCACAACAGGTGGGAACATGCAGCATCTGTTCATTGACTACATGTAGACTATATGGCCCAGACCAGATGTGTATCCCCCGCTGTTAGGATGATACCATATACAACTCACACTGTATATACACATACCGCATGCAGCCCCTGCATAGTAAGACACAGTCATTATGTTATGCAGTGCAAATACCATTTATTCACTTGAGGCACGTGTCAGACATGGTAACTATTGAAGGTCACAGGTATATATGTGTATGTGTCACACACATACATCATGTGTGCATTGCCATTGCTGGTTTAAGCAATGTCATGCATTGTTATCAACAACAACCCACACATGGTCATTTTGTGTGACACAACCACACGTGGCAGTTGTGGGTTTCCAAAACATACCTGTCTGTGCTCTGACAGTAGTAATAGGCCCAGTAGCGGAGTGCACTATTGGCATTACTGGGAAATCAGCCCTGTTTGGCTGTACTGATAGTGTGGTGACATCACCTGTGTTTACTGGGGGAATATGCAGCATCTGGTGTATTGTAGTAGTTGCCAAAAGGAACTGTTCTCTTACACTTGCAATTACACACACCCTACTACCCCCCCCCACACACACTTGCCATTTGCAGGATTCATACCCCTACCTAACTATGTTATTAAACGTGAGAAAGACGCATTAACGAAGCACACTATTCGGATTACTGGGAGGTTTCCCTTCTCCGGCTGTACTTATAGGGTGCTGACATCATCAGTGTTTAGAAAGGGGAATGTACATCCTGTTGCCAAAAGGGACATTCCTTTCATACAGACTTGCACACACACTAACCACCCTCCACACACACTGGGCATTTGCAGGATTCAAACCCCTACCTAACTATGTTATGACACTCGAGACAGACGCATTAGCAGAACATGCTATTCCCATTACTGGAAGGTTTCCCTTCTCCTGCTGTACTTAGTGTGCTGACATCATCAGTGTTTAGAAAGGGGAATGTGCATCCTGTAGTGTGTTCTCCTAGTTGCCAAAAGGGGCATTCCTTTCATACAGACTTGCACACACACTAAAGTACAGTTTTGTACCTACCATAAATGTAGATGTTCGAGTGCTCATACAGCTGTAGTCATAACAGATGGGTTATCCTGCCATCAGGTGGGTCCTCGGTTGGCCGAATTCCAAAGTCTAGGTCCGGCGTTGGTTGTCGTCGCTTCTTCCATGATGTCAGTGTGGCAGGGGTATAAAAGAGCCAGCCAATGCCATCTTCTTCAGTTTTTCTTGCCCCAGATGTCAGGTGCCCCCAGAAGGAAGGCAAAACATAAACTTATGTAATCATGCAATATAGAATAATCAAAAAACAGTAGATGCAAGCAAATACACCATAAAAGAATACCCCAAATAGGGTGTATGAGAAGGTGTTTGTCATAAGGCCTCTCCTAAGAGGGGATGGAGGGGGGGGAACCTGGACTGCAGCTGTATGAGCACTCTAACATCTACATTTATGGTGGGTACAAAACTGTACTATGTTCATCGTGCATACAGCTGCAGTCATAACAGATGGGAAGAATCCCAAAGCTTAGTAGGGGTGGCAGGCACTAAGTGGAACTAGGAGGAGCAAGGATGCCCTGCAAGACAGCTGTGGCAAATCCCACTCTAGATTTAGAGTAAAGTGGAAGGTGATAGTGTTTGTAGAAAGTGTGCACTGAACTTCAAGTGGCTGCTTCCAAAATGTCCTTGGTAGGAACCCCCTGAGGAAAGCTGCAGAGGTAGTTGTGGCCCTTGTGGAGTGGGATCAGATGCTTGAAGGCACAGCTTTTCCATGAAATGAGTAACAAAAGCGTATGCAGTGGGCTATCCATTTTGAGATTGTCTGTTTGGAGATAGCCTTTCCTTGAGCACCTGTAGCATAGGACACAAAGAGTTGCTCGGGTTTTATGAATGGCTTTGTCCTGTCCAAATAATAACAAAGTTGTCTGTGAATGTCCAAGGAATGCAGTAGTCTTTCCCCTTTGTTTTGTGGGTTAGGGTAAAAGTTAGGTAAGTGGATAGTCTGATTCAAGGCTACACTGGATACTACCTTTGGCATAAAGGTAGGGTTGGTTCGTAAGGAAACTCTGTCCTGATGGAAAATGATGAAAGGTTGCACAGCCATGAGGGCCTGTAGTTCCAAAACCCTGCGTGCTGAGGTGAAAGCCAGAAGGAAGGCTGTTTTCCATGACAAGTATTGTAGTTCTGTTGAAGCACCTGGCTCAAATGGAGGAAGGGTCAGCTTTTCCAATATGAAGTTGAGGTCCCAAGCAGGGACTGGTGGTTTCCTTGGGGGTTTTATATTCTTTGCCCCTCTGAGGAACTGTCTTAAGAGAGGATGAGAGAATAAAGGAGGATCTGTGTTGTATTGTGCAGAAATGGCTGAAGCGTGGATTTTGATGGAGGAGAAGGAAAGTCCACTGTTTAACATCTCAGCTAGGTACTGTAAAATTTGAGATAAATTTATTACCCAAGGATTCTGGCCCTTTTTCTGATTCCAGGCACAAAATTGTTTCCATTTGGCAGAGTAGGCTTTTCTAGTAGAAGGTATTCTGGCCTCCAAGATGGCATCCTGCACCTCCTTGGAGAGGAGGGTTTGTTGGGAAATCAAGGGATTCTCCATGCAGCTAGATTTAGGGTTTGGAGCTGGCTGTGAAGAGTTTTGAAGTTGTGCTGGGACAACAGAAGAGGCACTAGAGGTAGGATCCATGGTGGGGAATGTGTCAGGCTCTTCAGGAGCGGATACCAGTGTTGTCTTGGCCAATCTGGAGCAATGAGAATCATTTTCGGCCTCTCTGCTCTGGCTTTTAATAGAACTTTGGGCAGCAGAGGAAGAGGCAAAAAGGCATAGACGGTCAACGTTGTCCAATTGAAAGAAAGTGCGACCACTTTCCAGGCCTGTGGATGATAGGTCCTTGAACAAAATTTTTTCAATTGGTAATTTCTGTGGGTAGCAAAGAGATCTATGTCTGGCTGTCCCCATGCCTGAGTCATCTTTGCGAAAACTTGAGGATGCAACTTCCATTCATGTTGATCTGTCAAATTTCTGCTTAGGCTGTCTGCCAGTGTGTTTTCCTTCCCTGGCAGGAATTGTGCCTGAAGTTGGATTTGCAATTCCAGAGCTGTGTTCTATATGGTCATGGCTAGTCTGCACAGGGGGTATGAATGAGTTCCCCCCTGTTTGTTTATGTACCACATCACTGTGGTGTTGTCTGTCCTTATCAATAGCTGGCCTGGATGCAGTAGGTCTTTGAAGGCCATAATAGCATTTTGCACTGCTAGCATTTCCTTTTGGCTGATGTGTAGGTGCTTCTCTTTTTGGGACCATTTTCCCTGAATGCACTGATCTGTCATGTGTGCCCCCAGGCGTAGTCCAAAGCATCTGTTGTGATGATTTGAGTTGCTTGAGGTACACAGAAAGGGAGACCTGTTTTTTGTTTTTTTTACATGCTTGAGCCCACCACAGAAATTCCTTTTGAAGACATGGAATGAGTGGTACAATTGTTTCCAAACTGTGGTTGTGTTGAGACCATAAATTTTTTAGGTACCACTGAAGTTCTCATATGCAGCTTTACACATGGGATCAGAAGGATGCAAGATGCCATGAATCCCAGAGCCTGCAGGACTTTCCTTGCAGTCAGCCTGTTGAAGGTTGCCATTTTGCTGAAGTATTGAGATAGTTGCCCTTGTTTGTCTGGCGTGAGGTAGGCCATCTGGGTGGTTGTATTCAAGCTGGCACCCAGGAAAATTATTTTTTGAGAGGGTATTAGTTTTGATTTCTTTTTGTTGACTGTGTATCCCAGAAAGTTCAACGGTTTTATTACAAACGCCAGGTGTTTCAGAAGTATGTCCTTGCTGTCTGCTTGGATCAGGCAGTCATCCAGATATGGGTATATTTGTATTCCTTGAAGTCTGCAGAAGGCAATTACTGATGCCAGGCATTTTGTAAACACTCTGGGCACAGTAGATAAGCCAAAGGGCAATGCAGAGAATTGATAATGGGTTAAACCTGTAAGAAATCTGAGGTATCTTCTGCAATCTTGTCTGATAGGGACATGCAGGTATCCCTCCTTGAGGTCCAATGTTACCAGCCAAGACTAATTGTCCAGCATGGGAAGAAGCTGCTGTAATGTGAGCATCTTGAATTTTGGTACCGGTAAATATGTGTTTAGGATGGATAGGTCTAAAATAGGTCTCCAATCTTTGTCTTTCCTTGGTACCAGGAACAGTCTGGAATAAAACCCTTGACCTTGTTCTTTTGCAGGTACCTCTTAAATAGCTTTCATGTCCATGAGAGCTGAAATTTGTTTTTTTGCCTCTGTCCTTTGATTTTGTGGCAGGTTTGGCATGCCTCTCATTTTTGGAAGGGTGTGAAAGTGGAATCTGTAGCCTCTGTCTATAATGTCCAGAATCCATTTGTCTTTTGTGACAATATGCCAATTTTTTGAGAATAATGCTAGTTTTCCACCCAAAGGTGCTGCCATTAAAGCTTTGCTTGGCAGGTAAAGGGGGAAGTCATTGTGTCTGCTTTCTGAATGACTGATCTATCTTCTCCACCTCTTGGGGTTGGTGCTTGCCATTGTCTGGCTCTGAATGATCCTTGAGGTTGCCCTCTACCCCTTGGGCATCTGTATCTGCCTCTGAGGTCTGTCCGTGGCTGGAAAGGACCAATTTTTTGAAGGCCAGTTTCTGCTGAAACGTGGAGGTTGTACCTGCAGGAAATCTTTCACTGTTTGCATTGATCTCGCTTTTTCCTCCATTTTCTTTAGTACCTCCTCAACTTTAACACCAAACAATACATCTTTTTGAAGAGGTGCATCTAGTAATTTAGCTTTGACGTGATCTGGTAAGGCTTGCTCTTTGAGCCAAGCATGTCTACGTATGACAGACCCTGTAACAGCAGCTCTACATGAGGCCTCTAAAGCATCAAAACCACACTGCAAGGTATGTTTACCCACTTTCTCTGCACCATGCAACAAATCCTGCAACTCTTATAAATCTGATTGTTCTGGTTGTGTCATTTTGCTTTTCAACTGAGATAACAAAAACTGTTGATACTTTAACATATGAAACTGACAGTTTAATGCCCTCATGGTTAAAGTGGCTAAGGTATACACCTTTTCCCCCACCTTTCTAAAGCTCTGGAATCTCTCTCTGAAGGTAATGGGTTTTTAGCAGTAGAGGCCTTAATTCCCTTGGGACCCTGTGAAATAGTTTCTGGGTCAGCAGTATGGCTTTTGTATAGGAACTGGTGTGAATCAGGAACCCGGTAATACCTGTCTGGTTTAACAGGAGCTGGAGGTAAAGAATCTGGGTTGAGGCTGGCTTCTGTGTACACATCATCTAGTATATATAAAACAGGAGGGATAACCAGGGGCCTATGCTGGGGGAGCAAGAGAAAATCCCTGAGCCTTTTCTTGGAATCTAAGTAATCTTGGCCTTCCCAGTGAAAGCGTTCCCTCAAAGTATGCAGGGTTTACCCAAAAGAGTAGTCCTCGGGGGGGGGGGAAGGCCGAGGGAATAGACTCCTCTGCATCAGAGTCTTCAAAAGGAGAATAGGTATAGTCCTGGTCCTCAGAATGTCCAGAGGTAATAGAGGCTTGATCTGAGGAAGGGTAGTCTTCCTCTAATCTGGGCCTTTTATCCGAGGAGGGTTGAGAACCCCTGATAAGAGTAATCAAATCCTCAGCCATTTTGAGCATCTGTTTTTTAGGCATGGGGCCTTGAGAGGGGGTCTGAGGTCCCTGTTTTTTAGTTTTCATGGCTGCTTTAGATTTTGTGAAAGCTTTAATAGAGAAGGAGGAAGGCCTGAAGACACCTTGAGAAGTGGCAGGCCTGTCTAAACTCTGAGTTTCCCCGCCAAGAGTGGCGTCGGTATCTGTAGTTGGAATGGGGACCGAGGAGCCTGCAACCTCGGGTACTGAAGACGCCGGTAATGAAGTGTCATCGGTACTCGGGGGCTGCGTATGCATCTCGCTGAGAACCAAGAACCGGTAGTCGGCCTTAGCGTGGTGTCAGTAGAAGTCGTGGACCTCGTATGCCGGTCCTTATCTTTGTGTCTTTTACTCAAAACTGGAGTCGGAGTATCTGACGACATAATATAATTCAATTTTTTTACCAAAATAGTGAAGGGCAAACTCCGCCCGACGCTTAATAGTGCATTTGTTGAATCTAGCACAAAAACAGCAGGCTGAGACGTCGTGGTCTGGGCCTAAGCAAGGAATACAGAAAGAGTGGAAATCCTTATGCGGTATTTGCTTCCCACATGAAATGCAATTATTAACTTTGTCTGACATCGGTCTGAGGCAAGAAAAGTTTCCCCAAGGGGCTACTTAGCTTTCAAGAAGACTTTGGATGAAATATTTTTGTAAATCTCAGGAGCTGGCCGACCGGCACTTGCGAACTGCTTCTGCTTCGGGCACCACACGGCAAGAAAGACTGAAGAAGATGGAATCGGCTGGCTCTTTTATACCCCTAACCAACAAACAAGGCACGCACTTGGGACTGGTGGTGCTCGGTCCGAACCACATCAATGAATCCAAAATGAAGGGACCAGCACTCAAAGGCAACAGATAAAAATGATTTTATTAGATTGTATAAACAACCTAATTGAAATGCACAAACCGGTTTCGGCTAACACTGCCTTTCTCAATGTGACTTATCCAAGAAATGTAAATTCAGACCATAATGCATCCAGCTACTTAATTTATACTCACTTCTTAAAGTGTATATTCCTTATTCATTTAGTAATTCTTGCTGCTAACTAATCATAGTACGACCATCTTAAACAAATAGATTCACCAAAAATGACATATTTGTACAATAATGTATAATGCAAATATTAATAAATCAATCAACATTTAAATTGTAGTCATTAATATTGTGAAATCTATTTCAAGCAGCTAATAATAATAATATGCTTGATGTAGATTATATTTTGTATTTAGAAAACCATATTATTAAAAAAGATTGGAATTGTTGAGTGTATGTCCTAACTGACAGTTATGTACCTACTCTAAAAAGTAGTGAGATACCAGGAATTGTTGTTTGGATTATTTTGAAAAAATGAGGAAATTATTTGATATGTCTGGAATACAATACCAGATTAATTCAATATAGGTCTAGTATGGATGTAACATACCTAGCATTTATCCTTCATGTACATGATATTCATTAAGTCCAGGTTTAAAAAGGGCCCCAAGTGTGGTGATCCATCTTTGTTCCATATTGTTAAGTCTACTGTGCCACCCCATTTTGAAGTTTCTATGTAATTGTATTCTGTCAATGATAATGAACTGGAACGAAGCTGTTGTATGTTGTCTAGTATGTTTGTATAAGGCATTGGTTATGCGCCTATTTCTAATGGAACTTAGGTGTTCGCTGATTCTAATCCTCATTGGCCTAGACGTCTGACCTACATAGAAAGCAGAGCAAGAGCATTGCGCCAGATATATCACCCAATCTGAACTGCAGTTGCCAAAGGTTTTAATGTTGAAAATTTTTGATGTATTTTTGCTGGTAAATTCTTTAGTTTTCCAGATATGTTGGCATAGACTGCAGTGTCCACATGGGTAACAACCAACCAGTGTGTCTCCAAACAACGTGGTCTGATGTTTCATACCAGGAATGTGGCGTTTGTAATGTGCAAAATTCGACTGGATGGTCCGTCCTCTCCGATAGGAAAATGAACAGCTTCCAGGAAGAATATCTCAAAGAAATGAATTGGACTGTAATGTACCCCAATGTTTGTCAACAATTTGTCTGAACCATTTGGTGTTGTTACCATATGTAGTGACCAGCCTAATCGGTTGTTTGACTGACTGAAGCCCTTCTATAGATCTATTATATTTAAGCAAATCATCACGACTTTTTTTTTTTTTTTTTGTCAATTTGTGCAGGGAAGAAGCGATGACAACTGACGCCAGACCTAGACTTTGGAATTTGGTCGACTGAGGACCCACCTGATGGCAGGATAACCCATCTGTTATAACTGCAGCTGTATGCACGATGAACATCCCCCGGACGCATTAGCAGAATGCACTATTCGCATTACTGGGAAGTTTCTCTTCCCCTGCTGTACATATAGGGTGCTGACATCATCAGTGTATAGAAAGGGGACTGTGCATCCTGTAGTGTGTTTTCCCAGTTGCCAAAAGGAACATTTCCCTCACACAGACTTGCACACACAACAACCCCGCTCACCCACACACACACACACACACTGAGCATTTGCATGGTTCAAACCCCTACCGAACTATATTATGACACATGAGGGAGACGCATTAGCAGAGCGCGCTATCCGAATTACTGGGCATCTGTTCTGCACCTGCAGTATTTATAGGGTGCTGACATCTTTATTTCTACAAAGGTATGTACATCTAGTACTACCTGTCAGGTGGGGGATAGCATATATATGCATTTGTAGCCACCTACTTCAGGGTCAGATATGCACATCGCACAGGCAGGTTATGTTCCCTACCATGCTTCATGACCACAGGAACTGTAACACACAACACAACCAGTCCAGAACACCCCTCCCACATCCAGGACACACACTTTGCTTCCCTGGGAACAGTGCCGGGATATGCAGGTGTTAACATACATCATTCCAGTTGTTAACGTCAGGTACAGGCATATTGAGTGTGGGAACTACTCAGGCCTCTACAACATTACCCTACAGCTACTACAATTTGTGGGTCTATGTGCTATGGCAGAACCACTCACCATGGCCACATGGGGGGAATACATATTGCACCTGACCATCTTCAACATGGGTACTCACTGTTGCACACCAGAGGTAGACCACCATTGTTATCTGACCATACCCACCTTTCCCTGGACATCCATATCCCATCCCCACCCCCAGGCAAGGTTGTCACTGCAACCAAACTGTATTTATCACAAGCAGACTTTACACTTGTGAAGACTGAGGTGGAAGACTCCAATGGACCCATGCCGGGGGACTATACTGGCCACTCTGCATAATCCTTGACAATTGCATTCTATGAGCATGTGTAGGGTTTGCATTGATCATGCTATCCCACATATACCCATGACTGCTCCGCAACAGGACACCTGTCAGGTGTACACCAGCCATATATGAGCTGTCCAACAGACAGAGTGAGCTAATACATTGCAGAGCTGTAGCCCACAGAGGGAGGACATCTCTGAACAGTACTGGCATGACACTTCAATCCCACATAATCATCACAACACAGTGTTGACAGTGAAATTGTCCAGACAATGCAGATAGGGCTCCCCTCAGTCTGTTATTGATGCCCACTTACTGTTAGAGGTCCTCAGCAACCCTCTTCCAGCATACACCAACATGGATGTGGCTTAGCACATTCAAACCCTGGTATCTCCACTGTGTCCCTGCTTGACAGAGGGGGGGGGGGTTGTACTGCACCTGCCAGGTTGTATGTTGGCAATATGTGTGTGTGCTTGGTATGTTGTTTGTAATATTTGTATGATTCAGGGCATATCTGTGAATTCCCAACATGGTTCCTACCATCAGATGAGTAAGCCTTGGAATTATCCTTAGTGTCCTGTACAATTTGTATCTTCATAGGTTCATACTAGGCTATCCACCCTAGGGCATTTGTAAGCCTAGCCAGAGTGTGTGTGCCTTTCGCCGCCCCTTGCTATGTGAATATTATGGCCATTTATGATTTACTTTACTGTGCCTCTGTCTGGACATGACACAGTGAAGACCCCCAGTGTACATCTACGATCATCCATCCACTTGGCAATATTCCTGTTGAGGAGGGTCAGTGAGGGGCTCTGCCTATCATGGAGTGGGGTCCTGTTCCAGGGTATGGGGGGCCTCTGGGTTATGTATCTGTCTCTCCAGCACATCCTATTTCATTATGTGTTGAGGTTGACATCTGTCACTCTCACAGCTCCAATGGCTTTGAATTTTCTGGGGTGGAGCATGTCTATTGCTCCTGTGTTGGACATGGCCTTGTACAACAGACATACAATGCCTCTGTGTAGGCAGTATGAGACTGCATTCAGCTGGGGTGTCTACAGCCAGGCAGCATATGACATATATTTGAGACCCTTTATCCTCTTGGTGAGGTACCTTTGCGGTCTTTCTAACCGCTGCAGGTGTCAGGTAAGGTACATCCCAAATGAGGTATTGTACTAGATTATGGGTCTGATAAGAGAACAGTACAGGGGCACAATGACCTCTGTTGATGTAGATGTGAATCCTTTCATGATACGGTGTCCAATATAGACAGTCTTCCTAGCCACATTGGCAATGTGAGTGTCACATAACAGGTTACTGTACACTTGTGTCCCTAGGTCCCTGATTACTCCTTGCATACATAATGGTTTACCACCTGTGTGGTAATTTGTGAGTACCTTGTTTGGTATTTGGTGGGACATTCATACTGTCCAGTGTCTTCAGGACGTCTGGGTGGTGTTCCTGTGTGTGAGAGTGTGGTCTGTAGCATGCTACAGACTGTACAGCAGTTTTGACTACAGTTAGGTGCACATGGGTGGTCTCCGATGCTTCGTGCATTGTCAGTCACCTGGATGTATGGGTGTCTGTGCTGCATATGGACACTCCCCCTCCTTTCATGTTTTGGTCCAGGTTTTGGGGCCATGACGCATGATATGAGTTATAACCTGGTAGTGCTGGTGTGCTGTCAGTAGGCTTGCAGCAGGTTTCTGTCACTGCACAGACATATATGTTCTCCATACTGGGGAGGGCCTCAGGAGCATGCATATTGCAGTTTACACATCTGGCATTGGTCAGCATTACCCTTATGTTTCTTACCACTTATGTTTTCTAGGGTGGTGAGTTAGTCTTTTCAGCCTTGCCTACGTACAGCTCTATGGAGGTGACAAAAGCCTTATCCAATATCCAGACGCCCAGGGGTAACAGGTGCAAGCCATCCCTGGAACAGCAGCATGGCTTGTCATGCATGACATCTCAAGCAGACAGACATTAGATCCTCTTGGACTGACAGCTGTAATTGTGCCACCTGTTAAAGCTGATCATTCTGTGTTTGTACTGTGGCATCATTCTTGGTGAGGGTAGGATGCTGCAAACGGCCAGTGTCATACCAGCCTGGAGTACATACTCAGAGAGCTCATCCATGTCTCTTTTCATGTAGTCCAGGGAGGTACATCTCAGGTCATTCACACCAGCATGGACAATGACTGCATCATATTTCTACTTGCTTTGGGGTGACCTGCGTACTTGTGTTATGTGGCGTATTGTAGCAGCCTACAGGCAGCGTACTGTACCCTTTCCCTTGTTCAGTCTGGTGTGCAGGACAGCAACGTCTCTCACTATGGAGTCACGTATTACAACTGTATCAGGCATGTTGTTTCTCCTTCTGGCCTGTGACTGTTTGGCACACCAGCTTTGTGTACTATGTGTTGCATGTACTATGTTTGGAGGTCGTGGTTGCTTGGGGGTCTGCTTTGGAGGCCTCTGTTGGTATGGTGCATTTGTAATTAGGGCCTCCGGGAATGTTTTTCTGTGTTTATGTGTTTGGTTTACAGTTGTGATAGGTCTATGTGGGACTGGGTTTGTGGTGTGTGTGGTTACCCTCTCCTCCTGACTAGTTTTGACAGTACTGAGTTGAGGGAGCTCAGCCTCCGGTTTGGACAAATGGTTGCATCTCTCACGTATATTTGTATTTATTGGGGGGGGTTGAGGGTTGTCTGTGTACTTGGGGCAGGTGTAACATTGCCTCAGGATTTGTCCTGGTGTTAGGACGGTAGTCTGTAGCAGGCTATATACTGGGAAGCGGTTTTAGCCACTGTTACTTGACCATGGCTAGTCCATGCTGCTTCTTGTTGTGGTACCAACATGGGGGTGTAGTTATCCTTGACAATTATTGCTAGTCACCCTCCTTTTGTAGCTTGTTCCATGTTTTGAGGCTGTACAGCACAGTATGAGGTGTAACCTGGTAGTGTTAGGGTGCTGTTGTGAGCCTTGACCCAGTTTTCTGTTACAGGCCAGATATCAACATTCTCCATACTGGGTGCATTTACACTGCACACATCTTGCTGTTTAGACTTCTGGCATTGGGTAGCATTACATCTAGGTTCTTATCCCTTGTGGTACCTATGGAGGTGGGTTTGTGTTTTGAGCTTTACCTATTCAGGGCATGCTGTGGGTACTGACAGCCTTTGCCAGTATCCATGAGGCCTGGACTGATAGGTGCACGCCACCCCTAGCAGGTGGAGCATCATGTAATGCTCAGCATGTCATCCCAGGCTGGCACACATTGGCTCCCCTTTGACTAACCGCATTACTTCAGCCAATTATTGCAATTGATCCTCCCATCGTCATATTGTGGCTTCATGCTTGGTGAGGGTGGATGTTAGTAAGGGTCTTCAAGTGTGCATATAGTACATGGTGTTACATTACTTAACACATGGCATTCATGCCTCAGGTGGTGATGCAGGGCTGCCTCTGTCGGATGCACATATTACACTCCCTGTACATGTTTGAGAGCAGGTTATGTCATTTTAGGCATCCATGTTATTATATGAGTGAGTCAGAGAGGGGTATCATTCCCAGGGTTCCTACTGAGCCAGTGTATGTGCTATGCGTTGCCTCTTTGCCAAGGCCAGGGCATACTGGGCACGCCTCCTTCTGCCTACTGGGGCAGGCTCAGGTTGTTCCTCCTCTGAGTCACGCTCTGCCTGTGATGGCCTTGGCAATGGTGGGGGGCTGTTTGGCCCGGCCCTATGCTGGTCCTGCTGCAGCTGTTTTCACAAGATCATATTATGTAGCATAGCACATAACATGACAATTTGGGTACATGTAGTTGGTGAGTACTGCAAGGCTCCACCAGATGTGTCCAGACACCGGAACCGTGACTTGAGCAGCCCAAACACACGCTCTATTACATTACGTGTTTGTGCGTGTGCCTCATTATGGCGTTCCTGTTCAGGTGTGTGTGCATTTCTGATGGGTGTCATCAGCCACGGCTCCAGTGCATAACCTGCATCCCCCACTAGGTGTCCGTGTGGGATGTCCCCATTGGCAAATGTCTGGAACAGCTGCGTCAAATGCCAGATATGGGAATCATGGTAGCTCCCAGGGCAGCCAGCACACACATTCATTATTATGCCCTGGGCATCACACACGACCTGGCAGTTGATGGAGGGGAAGCCCTTGCGGTTAATGTAGGCCCTACCCCGCTCACCGGCTGGTGCTTTGATGCATATGTGCGTGCAGTCTATTGCACCCACTACCTCAGGGTATTCCGCTATTTGCTGAAAGAGACTCATATTGCTGGCCAATACCTCAGGGGCATTGGGGAAATATACATGATCACCGACATGTGCTGACATGGCATCCAGGAACTGGTGCAGTACCCTGAAGGCTGATGCCTGTGATATCCCCATCATATCACCAGTTGGTCTCTGGAAGGTACCTGTTGCTAGTATTCTTATGCCAACACATACCTTGGTTTCTACTGGGATGGGTTCCCCTCTCTTGGTTCTGTGTGTGAGGCATGGCCTGCACAGTTCGACAATTTGCTGCAGGAGGTCTCTGTCCACTCTATAGCCCTCTACTATCTCCAGCTCATGTAACCCGTGGTAGGTGACCCTGGGCCTGTACACTCTTCTCTGTCTCCTCACTGTGGGTTGTCTGGCACCATCTGCATTGTCACCACCCTCAGCAAGTCGCCTATGTCTCCTTATGACAGCTATGGCAGCCCCTAGCATTTCTGCTCTGAGTTCAGCTTTTTCAGTTTTCACTTCTACTAGCTTACTCCTGTCTTGCAGTGTCTCTTGAGAGATACATCCTGCACTGCTGTTTGCAGAGTTTTAAGTTCTTGGCTGAGCTACTATTCTGCCTGTGTAATTGCCTGCTTCTAATTGTTTTCATCTGCTAGCTCCAGAAGTATTCCCTGCTAGCTTCCTACTAATTCTGTTGCTTCCTTTTCCCTTTCTGTTTCCTCAGGGGGGGAACAACATGCATACCAGCAAAAACACGCTCACAGTGGCTTACACGCACGCACACATGCTTACACGGTTCGGAATCTGCTTATTCGGGTTAAAACACACACCAGCGCAAACAGTGTGACAACTCTGCCAACCGGCTCCCACATGCTCAGTCTGCCCTACACTCGTGCACACTAGCACAAACAGTCTTACAAGTCTACCAACACGCTCCCACATGCTCAGTCTGTCTTACATGCGCACACACTGTCCTACCCACGCCTCATGGTGTGCACACATGCGCATGCACGCCCAGCAAGAAACTTTGGTGTAAGTAACAGTGTACACCTTCCATTTCTTGACTTTCCCAGGCTTATCTTGTGGCACTCCTCTTTCCATGATATGTCTCTGACATCTGTCATGTACCACTGACCTCCAATGAACTGCATTTCTTTCTACCATTCCCCCCTGTGATGTCACCTATCTCCTACTCTATTCCTCCCCCTTATGTATCTCTTACACTACTCAGAATGTGCTCATTTGCTATGTGACAGTGGGATTCAGTATCCTAACCCTCATTTACATCAGATTGCCTACTAATGCTTAGTTACATGTCTTAGACTCAGCTTCCCCCCTTAGCAACCACTAAACGGTGGCCATGTTGTTTTTGATCTGCTGGTCCCTGCATTGTAAATCCATGTATTGCATAAAACCCACATTTGTGGATTTATAACCTTCATTTTTATGTTTAATATAGCGCAGCCCGTTTGCGCGGGGCTGCACTGCATTTAAACACCGGCGATCGCCGAAAAAAAAAATATTTATTTCTCGTATTTGCATTGGGGTACCTTGCCAATGGCCACATATTTGGCCATTGGCATGCTGCCTGACACATATGCACCCTTTATTTGGAGCTGACATGGCTCCATTGTGATTTTTGCAGAAACATACTCAGTTGTATGAATACATTTCTGCTACTAAAACAGCTCTTACACGGGCTGCTTTCTGTTTCGTGGATCGCTACTCTACCTCATTTGCATGCCTTTTGGCTGCAAGTGAGGTATTTAGCATATCCACGGCCAGTCCATTTAAGAGACGTTTCAGCTGGTCTCTTACACGGAGTTTCGGGCTGTTCCTGGATCGCGAGGCTTGCATGGAGTCTTACATGTCTCCTACACTCTGTGCAAGCCTTCGTGAATCCTGCCCATCAACTTTGTTGAAGAAGTTGGCTGCCAAAACACTTTATTTATAGAATATATATTTGCAAGTAACTGCTAGATACTGCAGGTAAGGGTTTACTTTTTTTCTGTTAAGTCACTACTTACACTGTGATGAATTGTTGACTTCTATATGTTGCATTTACATGTAAATGACCTTACAGACTAGGCTATCTAGACTTTGTGAAACTGGGACATCTACAAATAAGTATGAGTTATATATTTAGTGCAGTTTTTGCTGAAAAGTCAAACGCTAAAGTTTTGTGATGCTGTAGTTCTGAATTGTTCTACAGGTTTTGAAGTATGCAGCTGTCCAAATAATTTGACGTGTACATTTCACAAAGTACATATCACTTTCATTATGCTATATAAACTAAGCACCATTTGGAAATTGCATTTAGTTTAAGCAACAAAACAATGGTTTTGCTATGTTCAATATGGATTTTTTTCTGCAATATTGCATCAGTGGCAATAAATGTAATAGCTTATACAGCTAACAACTCATTTATATATTACACATTTATTTATATTTTGCAATTTTAGAGATTTAATTTAGTCAAGCCTTTGTCAGTGAATGTTGATTTTTATCCCAAAGTTGTGCTGCAGACTTTTTTATTGTGAATGCAGTCTGCACTCATTTGGACAAATACATGTTCTTTGAAAGATAGGGTTATCTATAACATTATGCTATACGTTTCTTACTGCATATAGGCATGAATCAAAACAACTTAATTTTAGAATAATATTATGTGAATACATCTATAATACATATTATTCACTGCGGCTAAGGGCTGTCTGTTGTGAAAACATTAATACAGGAGTATGAATTCCTTCACTTGTGGAATGTAGACCAGATGTTGATGCAGAGGAGTATAAGTATAGTTTTACGCAAACTTCCTTATCAGTTAACAAATAATACATTATAGAAATGTTGTGGGATGTTCTGAGGGACTGTTTCTGGGTTTGTGTAGTACTTAAAACTAACCATACTTGCATTAGTGTGTTTGCAGTGACCATGGGGATAGCATGTCGTATAAGTAGACGTACTGCCAGAGTGTAAGTAATTAATTTAGCACACTGTTCAGCTGATGATAATGCATGCTTAAAATAGGAAGCAATTAAAGGTCCTATGTCTGCATTTACCAGTAAGTGAAACTGTACTCAATGACATGAAACCTGTCATATAGGAACATGAAATATTACAAACATCTTGCTTTAATTGCAGGATGACTGTAGAAGTTTTTCATTCTGAATTGAATCTCTGTGACTAGCAATGTTGATTGATAGGATTCACTAGGTGTAGTTCATTGTCATTATTGAAAAATTCTGAATTAATATTGCTAGCTTCCAAAGACTTATATATAGTTATTTGAAAAGTAAGTGTGTCCATTAACAGTAGTGTAGTGCCACATCACTACAATGCACTATTGCAGCAATGAGACACAGCTGGTTTGATGCAATAACAAGGGACTGGGATAAAAACAAGGACCATCTGGCTTCACCAGTGACTGAAGTACTGTGCACTATAGCACCAAGAGCCATGTGATTCATACACAGCACTGCATAGCTGGAAGTGTCGCTCAGTGTACCATACAGACACATGTATTCCCTGCTGAGTTTTGTTCAGTACACTGTGCATGTCAACAGTCTACTTAGGTATACATCCAGGACTCAACCTAGCCATGACTCAAAGCATGTCACACACAGGTACTAACCAAGCGCCTTGAAGTATGGGCTACGAATGGTGTGTAGGGAAAACTAACTGCACATGATGTATTCCATATAATGCACAAAAAAATGATACAGAGGCACACATGGAACCCGGATTCATCTGAATGACTGACACAAAATTTGTTGCACATTTGTGACTTTAACAGTGTCAGTGACAGTACACCCATTACAAGCCAGTTTATGTCAGCAAAGAAATGGAGTGTAAATAAAACACAGCCTTGAAAAGTATATAGCATTTTCTATATTACTGTGGTAAAATATATTTCTCACATTTGTTGTACATGGGTGCACTTGACTTGGAACCAAAAGTAGGCACACATAGTAGTCTGAGCATCTGAATCACGCTTTCCTGTAGCTTGTTCCTTCATATATACATTATACACAATATATGTAGCTGTATATTTACACTTGCTGTGGGATGTCAGGCCATTAGTAGGCCAGCTATCCATATACTAAATGTTTTACAAAGATGTAAGGGTCCAGTGTTAACAATCTGTGGCCATTATTGTAGGATGGTGATTTTTGGTTGTAGGTAGTGTATCTTTTAAGTCATAAGTACATTTTACTTTAGCTGCTGCAATAAAAGGGAAAAATCTATAGGTTTTAGACTTTCTGGGTAAGGGAAATGTGGATAAGGGTGCAAATTTGATTTAATTGGTAGCCATTTTGCCATCTGAAGGACATTGCAGTGATGTTCTCTATTCTGGACCAAAGTTGTTAGTTATGGTTTGGAAGGGAAAAGTTTTTTTTTTGTTTGGTATGAAGATCATAGAGTTTATTTTTTTGGGGATGTACTAGAAGTTTATTTTTTAAATAGCCAGTAAGAGAAGATTAGGGAGTCTCCCTGATGAAACAGATCTGCTGGTGTTAGTGGCAAAGAATTCTGTCTGAACAGCTAATGTATTCACTATATGTTTGGGTTGCTCTGTCTCAGCCTCTCAATGATCTTCCAGGCCAGCTGCCTGGTATGACCCTATAAACCAATGCAGTTGAACTAACAGGTATATTAAGTTAACTATTTTACTATTCTGTACTGTATATGCAAGTGGTCAGTACTTTAACAAATAATGATGCCACATGTTCTGAAATGAGTTTCATTATAATCCAAGATAACTGATTCATTACAAAAATCAGATGCCTTATATTCCATGTGTCCAGTTGCCTATTTTTAAATTTGAATTGAATCCATATATTAGCATACTATTAACAGAGGCTGTGGGTTTGTGTGCATATAAGTAACATGTTTTTGTTTCTATATAGCCAAAATGGGTAATTTTTGGCATAAATTGGTATGTGGCTAGTGATGTACATAGAAAGTATTCATGAAGTCATAGTTCTTTTCAGTTTATTACTTAATACTACTACTCAATGAGAGGCAACCTATAGTGTAAGAAACAGGAAATGCAACAAATGGTTGGTATTTTAATGATGGGATAATTGTAAATATACAACTGGTAGAATTCTGCACTAACTGAATAATAATGTTGATGGATAGGAGTCAGTAAATGGACTATAACATTATGAGTTAAAATTATTAACTTAGGATGATATTTTCTACCTATTTCAAAACACTGAGATGGATACCTGGTGTCAAAATCATGGCCTCAAGCTAAATGCCAAAAAGTGCATAGTCATCCCCTTTGGAAAAAAAAAAAGTACCCGTGAACTACCACATACATGGTAGTCCCCTAAATACAGAATATGTAATAAGGGATCTGGGGACCCAAGTAGATAGTAATCTCTCCATATTGCCAAGGTGGTTAGAAAATCCTTCTATATCACCCACCTAATCACAAAATGGTTCGCATCTAGAACAAAAGAGGTTATTGTGCCCCTCTACTCATCACTCACCAGACCCATCATAGAGTACAATACCCCATTTGGGGTGTACCATACAAGACACCTGCAGCAGCTGGAAAGACCACAGAAGTACCTTACCAAGAGGATTACTGGCCTCAAACAGATGCCCTATGCAGCCCGACTGAAGAAACTCCAGCTGTATTCGGTTGCATACCACTTACTCAGAGGTGATCTCTTCCTGACATACAAGGCCATGTCCAACCCAGAATTGATGGACATGTTCCACCTAAAAAAAAAAACAAATCCCCATGAGCCACATGCTCTAGGGATCTAAAACTCTATGATAAATAGGATGTGCTGGAAGGACAGATTCCTGTCCCAGGGATTCCCCATTCTTTGGAACAGGATTCCAATCTACATCAGGCAGAACTCCTCACTAACACTCTTCAAGAGAAACCTTGATGAGTGGATGGGAAACAGAAAATTTACCCTGGGTCACTGCAGTGGCTCTGCTGGACAGAGGCACAGGGAACTAATGGCTCTGCTGGACAGAGGCACAGGGAACTAATCTAAGGGGGCGGCAAAAGCCAACACATTCTGGCTAGGCTTATAGATGCCTTCGGGCAGATAGCCTAGTACTTACCTATGAACCTAAGAACAACTTGAAAATCTGATACACATATCTAATGACAAGTTATGTATTCACTGATATTATTTGTCATTGTTTTATGACAAAGGAACATGTACAACCAGTGGTAAAAAGGCCCTATGCTTCTAAGCTGTATTTTATGATTCAGAGACACTTTAGCCATATTGAGGAATGACCACATTATGTGCCAATTTGCATGTCAATGAATCACATTAACCACCATGAAATGCAGGTCAGCACTACTTGTGGTAGTTAGCTGTGCTGGCTGTTGCATCATGAAAGCAGAGGCATCCCAATTCCCTTTCCCATATGCAATACACACACCACAGACTCCATACCCATCCCTGAGTTGTCTGAATGTCTCTGATGCCTCCTTTTGGTGCTACGTATATTATGGAAGATTACCAGACATAAGAGTTTCCTACATCCTATCCTGCCAAGTTATCCCTGGTGCCTGGTGTCCCCCCATTCCCATAATGTTTGTGACATTAAGTCATGAGAAATAAGAGTTCTCTAGTGTTTAATGGTTGCCTCCACCCCAACTCCAAGTATGTTTAAGTGCAGCTCAGGCACGACTGTTGTGTCTGGTGTTTACTGCTTCTCCAGTCCTTATACCTAGAGTGTTTTAAGTGCCTCTCAGGTGGGTCTAGTATCCCTAGTGCTGAGTAGTTCTCCCATTCCAAACTGTGTGATATTTGTGTGCTGCTCAGTCACTGTGTTATCCCTAGTAGCTAGAGGTTCAACTCATTCAGATCTCCATGGTGTTGCTCATGCGCTACTACAAGGTGTTTTCTCTGGTGGCCAGTGTTTCTGCTTGTTAGTCTAGGAATATATGGAAGTATGACAATTACCGTAACACACACACACACACACACACACACACACACACACACACACACACACACACACACACACACATTCCACCTTCCACAAAACATTCTCTTATAGGATCATATGTGGTTAACAGGCTGTTGGCCCTAAGGCCTGTACAGGCCTAGCCATGTTATACACTTTTTCCCTTATGGACAAAGATATATAGTCTATGCTGCACTTGAATCTAAGATCAGCACTGACTGCCCCTGTCTAAGATGGACATAGGTGAAACCCCCAATGTAAATTTATTGTTTCCCATACAATTGTCCAGGTTACGCTTAAATATGGTCATTGAGTAATTGTTTTACATGAACTGGGAGTTTGTTCCAGAGGAGTGGCAATCTCTAGGAGACATATCTTTCTCTCAAGCATGCCCTGTTAATATCGTAGGGTAAGTTAAGATCCCTAGAGCAAGTGAATATTGCCCCATTGGATTTGCAGATGTACAGCAGCTTCATCAAGGCAGGCTCTGAGACTGCTCTGTAGATCTGGCACAAGTCGCCCCTTAGCAGTCTATACAACACTGAGTAAAGTGATAGGGCCTTCTGTCTGTCCGTGTAGGTCATGTGTTGTAGGCCCTGAATGTTTTTGGTGAGAAACCTCTGAAGTCCTTCCAGTTGCTGCAGAATTCTGGTGAGGCTCATACATAATGAAGCATTGTATTCTATTATTGGTCTGATGAGAGCCGAGTACAGAGGAGTTATAATAACCTCCCTAGCTTTGGATGCTATACCCTGGCTTATGAGGTGTGCAATGTAGAAAGCTTCCTTACCACTGTGGACACCTAATGATCAAAATTAAGGCCGCTATAAACTTGTGTTCCTAAATCTCCCACCACTGGGTTTGATCTTAGGTGGATATTATTAACTATTTTATAGTTTCCCACCCAATTTCTCTCAGGCACACACACATGCATACGCACATGGAAACACACACCCACATGTGCAAATTGACAAACTTATTCCCTCACTAACTCCCTTACCACTGCCTCCCTCTACTTCTCTGTTTTAATTTACTTATCAGAACTATTTGTTAGCTGTTTCTGCTTTTAAGCTGATGTCTGCAGAAAGTGCATAAGTTATTTCAATCCAAGGAAGGTGCAGGTGGTGCTTGCAAGCTCTTTACATACATTGATAAAAATTTCACATTTTCTCCAGCCAAATCTTCTATGTGTATCCCATTATCCCACTTATTTTCTGTCCTGCTTTTTTTAACAGCATTCACTTGCTTTCATGCAGGGTATCAGATAATTTTTGTCACTATGTCCATTATCTTGTATTATCTTTCACCTCACGATTGCATAACATTTTTCTAAAATTTTAGTTTACATAAAGAAGTACATTGCAGTTTCAAACAAAATATTAAAGGGATGCTAATGGGACTATGCAGTATTTGCTGATGAGTGGTGAAGCCATTGATCACATTAGTCCTATAACATTATTTTATGCAATGTTTGCCTGCATTGGCTTGAATTTTCAAACGAAAAGTATCTGAACTGTAATTTGTAGAAATAATTCTTTAATTGCACCTTTGAAAATGTCCTTACTTGCCTTTCATTTGTAAGCTGTTGTGCACTAGTAGCTGTAATGGGTTTCTCAATGCGTGCCTACTTTCAGAGACAATGAAACTAATGCTTTTAACTATCCCCAGAATATTCATGTGGTGTGACAGGAGTTTGATGCCTCTATACTTCCCACACTTGTGAATGTACCCCTTGTTCTTGTGCATTGCACTAGTGTATATATTCTCCAGTCTTCTGTGATTACTGCTGAGTCCCCGCAGGAGTCATTTCTCCCCCTACTCTTTCATCATCTTCCCCATATCTGTGGTAACCTCTTTTGAGCCTGCTGTTTTCCTTGACTTTATTTTTCTCTGTTGCTGTTCTTACTCCTTTTAGTGTGGGCTTTTATTCCTCTTTAATCATAGACTGTGTATGAAGTAGTACAGCTTCTGAGTTTTTGTTTTTCAGAAGCTGCTAGAAGTACTCCTTCGTTTGCCTTGGATGATGTCTTTTTTGAATGACTGTTGCAGTAATCCAAACAATATGGATATCCTACTCAGGAAAGTTGTACATCTGGCCACCATATCAAAGCCTTGGGCTCTTCCAAGTGCAGCACATCGAATGCATGAGCAACATCTGAGGCATGAGGTACATAAGTGAGTATGAGTGCCAAATCCTCAGAACCTCTGTGCTGCCAGTCCAAAAGGTGTATCAGCTCCGAGCCTATATCAGAAAAGCGGGTCCCCTTCACAATATCGAAATTTCAAAACATCAAATCACTGGTCTGTGAAGACCAAATGATCGAAGTTTTAAAATATCGAATGTTGTCAGTGGAGCTCGCCATACAGTGCAGAATGGGAACATTACCACTGTCTTCACTGTAGTGCAATCTTAGAGTTGGTATATTTAAGTAGCAGGGGGTGTGTAACGTTTTAGGTTCTTTTTTGTAAGGTTCAATTTTTCAGAATTTTGATTCTCTGGTCTTTGATGATCAGAGGTTCAATGTTCTGAAATTTCAATCCTTTGAATTAGACCTCAGAAAAGCACTGTGCTGTGACTCTTCCATTTTTTTTCCTCATTGCTTGGTTTATTTAAGAAGATGCCCCCCAGAAATGGTGAATGTGTGTCTGAGAGACAGATTCCCATTATGGATAGACATAAAACATGCCTTTTTTCTTTGAGGACAGATCACAATCACAAACAGTGTAACATTTGTCAGGCCTTTGCTGTGTTTGTTCCTAAAACCCTGTGCAGCCACCTGTCTTCTCTTTCTATGTATTTAGAAAAATCAGTGATTGCGGTTACTTAAGGGGCTATGGTTTCTTAAATTGCCCACCTGTAGCTCCAGCCACCTTTGAAGAAGAACTCTAGAAGATGCATTTAGAGACTTCTGCTATTTATCATCTGCTGGAATTCTCTGGAGGGTCAGATGAACAGCCTGAAAACTGTCTTGTTCAGATGTCTACTCCCTATGTCATGACCACGTTGGAGGCAGATATGGGGCATGCCATTCACACATCCTCTGAGGCTGAGCTGACATTTTGCTGCAGATAAGAAAGGAGAACCATGGTTTATTATTTCTAAAGGGCTGTCAGCGATTCCTCAGATACTTGTCAGAGAAGAAATATTGGTTCCTTTATTGAGGTTAGACAAGGTTCAGAACCTCCGAAGTTTGTTAGGATTGAGATTTTTGTTAAAAAAGATAAAAACACTAGACATGTACCACCTGTTGTTAAAGAACCACAAAGGAAGTGGTCAGACTTCACTCAAGATAATTTTAAAAGCTCTTATGGCTTTAAAGCCTCCAAAGGGTTTATTTGTACCTTACCCTGTTGGTTTCCCTTCTTCTAACCCCAAGAGAACAAGGGATTCTGTTACAGCTGATGAAGAGGAGGATCTGGATTCTGGAGAAGGATCTCTGGTTTATTCCTCCCAGATTCACTCACTATTTGCCTTAGAGTCCGAAGAAATACTCTCTTCCCCCTTGACTCCCCTTTCTTTTGGGGATGCCATTGCTAAAATGATGGAACATTTTCATTGACATGGTTCACAAATGACTGAAGTCCAGAAGAGATATTATGATATCTTACTGACTGAGTCTTTTAGGCCTTCTGCATTTTCTCCAATTTCAGAAGGTCTTCTTGACACCTTTACATCTGCATCCATGTTCTTGAGTCTCATTCTCACTTGTCCTTAAAAAAAAAAAAGGCGTATACAATTCCAGTGCTGAGAAATTCTTGTACAAGTATCCTTCTTTAGACATGTCATTGATTTCATTTTCTGCTGACAAACCTACTAAATTATTTCCTTCTTCTAAGCCATTCCCTTCTGACAAGGATTTTGAAGCTATGGAAAAGTATGGTAAGAAGGTGTATACCAATGCCACCCTAGTTTTCAAGTCATTAATTACCAAATCCAAAAGACAGGTTATGTGCTAGCTCTTCTTGCTAAACTAGGGGTGTACTGGAGGATATGTCTGAGTCTGATGCTAAGACTTCTTCCCTTCCTTCTTGTGTTCTGCATTCAAGGTAGTGTGTCATTGTATCAAATCAGCTACATTGCTACTGTTGCTTCTTATAGGATAGCTGTGTCATGGTCAGTTATCAGGAGGTATTGCTTGCTTAGACTGAAATCTCTTCCTGCGGATGTAAAGGCTAAATTGTCAGATTCTCGTTTAGATATCCAAAATCTGTTTAGATGTGCTGATGCAGAGCTTTTAAAAGTCAGTCAAGAACTTAAGTCAATTTTCTTCTCACCTATACCTACATTTCAGAGAAATTTACATTCTAAAGCGCTATTTTTATGTAGGCATCATATGCAACCTTTAAAGGGTAAAAGACCTTCCAAGAGAGTTTTTTTTTTATTTCTAAGAAACCTGATCAGGACTCTGAAGGACAGAAGTCTTCCATTTTAGACAAATGCGTTTCTTTTTGACAATCTTCTTCTTCTCAACCAGATTCCACTTTCCCAAAGATTAACTCTGTCCTTTCCAGTTTGGCAGCAAATGACCAGAGAGTCTTATTATTTTTTGACAATTTACAGGAGTTACTTCATGGTGTGGAAGTCTCTCTTTCTCCCTTTTCAGGGGCTCCTCAACCTTTTCCTAGTCAGCTGCTTTATTTTCCTTCTCTTCTTTATGATCTCTTGATTCAAGGGAATATTAACTACTGCCTCTTTCCCAGAAGGCAAGAGCTTTCACTCCAGGATGTTTTGGGGAGAGCATGTCAACCTGTTGAAGTTGATTTCAGCAAATGCAAAAAAACCAAAAAAACAAAAATAAAAACAAAGCTAATTCACCAAAACCACCTTCAATGTGCAGACTGCCTTTTCCTCCACTGTTGTGTGAACTCAAAGTTGTTATATATATATTTCTGCGGAATGTGGGCATGTCCCCACACATGGAGGTGCAGGGGAGCCTTCCCCCTACAAAAAATGTGTTTCATGTTGAATGAAGGAGGTTTCAGTGAACTGGTTTCAGTTTGTTTGCATTAGTTGACACTACCTTCAATGGACTGACATGAATCCATTTTTGGTACCTAGGAAGGATGGCTGTTGGAGACGCATTCTAGACTTCTCCTCTCTCCAATGTTTTCTAACAGTTCTTTCTTTCTAAATGTCTCTCCAGGCTTTGTTTCTTCAAGCTTTTCTGGTGTCTTTGGACCGGAAGCATGCCTATCTTTATATTCCCATTCACCCTCTCTTCAGGAAGTATTTAAAGTTCTCTATCACTTCCATACATTGTCAGTTCTCCACTTCACCTTTGGGTCATTCAACTGCACCATAGTTTTTTACAAAGTGCCTAGCCTTGTTTTATAGACTTTTGCAGACTCCATGATGTACAGATTTTTCTCTGTCTGGACAACCTTCTAATTTAGGCCCTGTCTCCACAGCTTCTTCTGCAGGAAATAGCATTCATCATGCCTCTTCTTCACAGTGTGGGCTTCACCCTCAATTTCAAGAAGGCCATTTTGACTCCTTCTCAGAACCAGGTTTTCTTAGGGTGCAGGCTTCAAACCCTTACCAGAAAGGATTTTTTTTCCTCCTCCCAAGGTTCTCTCCGACAGTTTTATTTAAATCTCCGCATGAGAGTACCTTTGGGTCTTGGGATTCATGGCATCAATTTTCATTTTGTCAGACTCCATGGGCAGAAGTTTCAGTGGTATCTAAAGGCAATTTGGCTGCAGCATTGTCACCTGCTGGACTTTTCCCATTCCTCACTTGCCTTGCCTAAGGAAGAATTTTCTGTGGTATTTCCAACAGATTTCTCAAAATACAGGCCTTGTTTTTCAGGGTCCTTCACCTGCTCAGAAGTTGCTTACAGATACTTTAGATCTGGTCTGCAGGACTTGTTTCAAGTACATTATGGTACAGGGTGTCCTGTGTTCCCAGGAAATGAAAGACCATGTCAACATCAATGACATGAAAGTGCGTATCCTAGAGTTTCAAAGTCTGCATTCCATTTGGATTCCAGGTCTTTAAGTTTGCCTGTATGTAAGCTTCTCATTTGCATGGGCTTTGGATCAATTAACTGGAGCTGCTCTGTATTTGGTGTCCTTTGCCAGAGCTCCAGAGTGTTTCTGCTTGAATCCAAGCCATCCAAAACTATGAACAAGAAATTAAGCTTATTTTGAGTTTGGTCTTTACTTTTTCATCTTTATTTTACTGCATTAATTTGTCCCTTCTTGACTGTTTTACTGTTTGTGCCTGCTTATTACCTGAACTTGTTTTGCACTGAAATATTACTTAGATAGTATAGATCCAGACTTGAGAAAGCAATTGCTTGAACTCATATCCAGCCATCTTACATTAGAAGGGCTCCCCTGAATCCTTTTGGCAAAAGATTGTAGAAACAGCCTTCTCGGATCTGGGGATTGCTGGAAGAAGGATCACTGTGTGATTTCCTATTGGTAGACTAGTTTAAAACTGTTTAATTTTGCTTGTATATAAGTCTTGTGTTTGAGCGTAGCTGCACACCACTCAATGAGGGTTAGCGGTGCCTTGTATAGACAACACAAATGCCTAGTCATAGTCAGTGAATCCCTCCCAGGTTCCCTCCTGCTCTGCCAGCAATGCAGCTGCACACTTCTGCACTGCAAGCAACTCAGCTGAGCACTAAGCAGCGTCGTTCCACTTTTCATTACTGATCTTCTATAGAATAAGTCTCCTTGTTAATCCTGGAGCGATAGCTGATCTAACTTGATCTAACTTGCCCTCTCACAAATTAACACTTAATCACCTGATACTATGGACAGTCATCAGTTTTCCAACATTTCTTCAGCCAGTCTGATTGACATGGACATTCTGAGGCAATGTAGTAATTGTCTCATGTATACTGACAACCACTTGCTCCTAAAGCAAACAAAGTATGAGAGAAATGTAACTATACTTCTTCTCCTTTCAGCTTTTCCCACTAAGGGTTGCCACAGTGTAATAGTCTGCAGAATGATTGGCAGTGGAATTATATGCTGGTGAGTTGCCAGCATGGCACCCAACCTTCCACAGTAAGAACACAAATGCACACAGTCACACTCAGGACCAATTTAGAGGGTCCTATCAACCTACAGCATGTCTTTGGAATGTGGGAGGAAATGGGAGGACCTAGAGCAAACCCACGCAACTGCAAGGAGAACATGCAGATTCCACACAGAAGGCACCCCAGAGGAGATTAGAATCAGATAACCTTTTGCTGTGAGGTGGCAATACTAACTACTGCACCACAGTGGCTGTCCAGAGATGTAACTATACTATGAAACTAGAATCAGTCCTCTCACATAACAATAAAAAAAGACATTAAAAAGGTTGTCAGCACACACACCTCTCCACTCAAACAAGATAAGGTAAAGACACAAACCCACATTTCTGGAGGTACTCACTTATTTCTTATCAAAAAACTAGAGACCTCCCAAGCACAACCTACACATACTGGTCCAGAATCCGCCACTTCAAACAACGACATAGATATCAGTGTCTCAACAATGAATCCCCTCATGCAAAGCAGCTCAAAACCTAATGACCTAGTCACAGGCAACTCAATAATGAGACACACATATGTCCCCCTCACCAGGTTGGATGAGGAGAACGTCACGGTCAGCTGCCTGTCAGATGCCAGGATCCATCAAAACACACACACAGTTGGTCACTCAGCAACAATTACTGTTATGACTCTGTCATAGTGCATGTTGGAGTGAATGTCTTGAGATGTACCTATCTGGACTGTGTGAAGAGAGACATGACTGAACTCTCAGCCTGTGTGTCCCAGGCAGGTATGTTCCTAGCCCTAAGCAGCATTCTGTCTTCACCTAGCATGATGACACAATACAGGCAAAAAAATGATTGAGTTCAGTAATTGGCAAAGCTTATGGTTCAACAATTGGCTTAGCTTCTGGTGTTATCTGACAGTCTGTGAATACATGGTCGACAGGCCACACTGTTTTGCCAGAGATGGCCTTCAACTGTCTCAAGACTTTCATATACTGGTAAACATGCATACCCTGCCATAGTGCCTTTTTAGACAATGTCAAAACAGCAAAACTTCTGAAGTAAAGAAATCAACTGGAGACAAACTCAAGGTCATGCTGCTTAATGATAGGAGCCTAAACACTCCTCACCTTTGAAGATGTGGATGTCTGTGCAGTCAAGGAGACTTGGTTCAAGGCCACAGAGAGCATACTGGACAAAAGGCTATATTGTCATTCACACATTCAGACCTCAAAATGAGCATGACATAACCAAATATGGAAGTGTATCCATCTTCATTAAATCCAAATACACCTCAAACTGGCAAAACAGCATGCCTCTCTTAAGCTACTCCAGGTCCAAATAAATATAGGCAAAATACCCTACCACATCATTGATAGGTACAGGTCCCCACCACGAACCAGGAGAAGGACACCAACTATCTGGATTTGCTAGAGTCATTCAGTATACAGCCACATACCTTAGTCATTTGAGATTTCACTTATCCTTCCATCATCTGGGTGACTTACCTGAGCACAAACATGATTGCTCTGAGGTTTCTGGATTTTGTGAATTAAAATGACCTTGAACAGATAGTCTGCTCCTCCACAAGGATCTCAAATGTCCTAGGCCTAGTGCTTACCAACAATGGGGTCACTGCACTACCCCCTGTGTGTTGCCATATCTGGTAGGGTCAGACCATAAATCAGTCTCGTATGAAATAAAGATCAGACATGACACCCCCACAGGAGCAGAAAAACTGAAAAATTTCTCCAAAGCAAACTATAGCCTACTAAGCAATGCTATAAAAAGTTTCAAAGCCCCTACTAACACAGCCAACAATGAGTCATATGCAGAAAAGTACGCACATGCCCTATATAGCTACTTAAACAAATGTATTAACTCAGCTGTACCTGACAAGACTAAACTCAGATAATCCCAAAAAAACAAGTCACCCTGGTGGACTGTAAGTTTAAATAAGGTATATAACAAAAGAAAGAAACTGATATCTAAGAACAAGAGAGAACTTACTAAAAGAAGAAAATACCTTCCAGAGCTTGAGCAAGCAAATCAGATATCTTGTAAAGTCCTCTAAGGTTAGTTGCAAGACTAAATTAGCCTCCCTAGCTATAGACAGCCATAAGGCATTCTTCAGCTATGTCCAAAACCTAAAAGGGAATACCCAGCTGTGTGCTGAACTTATAGTGGACAGTACCACTCACACAGAACTTGAGGAAGTTGCCAACCTGCTAGCTGACAGATTTGGCAATACCTTCATCCCACTGTCCCCACCAGCCATACCCCAAAGCATTCTTGACATCAGTCCTCTACCAAGTATCTCCAAAGAACAGGTCTTACAAGCACTCTCTAAGGCCAACAACATGGCCTCTATGGGACCAGATAACATCCCAGGTTTCTTTTAAGCAATCTAAAGCAAGATCTAGCAGAACCACTTGGCCCTCTTTAACAATAGCCTGAGCACTGACTTTGTTCTGGAAGAGTGGCGAACAGCAGCAGTAATCCTCTTTCACAAAAGGGGTACATTAACTGACCCTGGGAATTATAAGCCTATAAGCCTAACCAGCCTTATCTGCAAGGCCATAGAAAGACTCATCATTGACCTTATCAGCAAAGCCATAGGTGACCTTAAACTCTTGACTCTATCCAATTTGGTTTTGTCAAGGGTAGATGTTGCTTATTAAACCTGGTGGAATTCTTTGAGAATGTCATCAAAGCCCTGGATGAGGACAAAGCAGTACATACCATCTATCTTGATTTAGCCAAGAATTTAGACACAATCCCCACTCATGAATATTGAGAAATGCTCCCAGCTGGGGATTAACCCATACATCACTAGATGGGTAGCCAACTGGTTCACAGACAGAATGCACAGTGTCAAAGTTGGGGAGTCCACCTCCACCAGTAGACCAGTTACCAGTGGGGTTCCACAAGGATCTGTGCTGGGCGCTTTATAATTTGGAATCTATTTCTCTGAGGTCCAGGTGAAATTTAGATGGCTTGTAGCTTATCAAGTGTGCAGATGACTTCAAACTGTCCTCCAATGATATAAACATATTACAGAAAGGGCTGACACAGGCAAATGATTGGTGCCAAAGTCATGGACTAAAACTTAAGGGAAAAAAAATACCTCATTATTCACTTTGGTAAAGAATTAGCCCCTGCTAATTATGATGTAGATAGTACCCCTCTAAGCTCAAACTTAGTGGTGTGAGAGTTGGGAACACAGGTTGATAGCAATCTAAACTTTGATTACCATGCACGCATAGTGGCAAAGAAAGCTTTCTTTACATAACCAATTATGTTTAATGTGTTATTTCTTACTAACAGCCAGTACTTGCATATACCACCCATAGAATGAAATCACACTCCATTTTTGCACTATTAATGTAATCATGGAAAATCTCACATTTTTCATAATATTTTGAAAACAGTCCTTTAATAACTCCAGTTCAGGAGAGCCCATGCTGGCCATTTCACTATGCATGCTCAGCAAATCATGTTGTCTTGTAGATGCCACCTTACTGCTTTAGTTTTAGGTATGTGTCTTGAAAAGAACTTCTGAAATTAGACATTGACAGCACTGACAAATTTACTCATTTCAGGAGTATGGAGAAGTCCCCCTTAAAAATGAGGGAATCAGTACAGGATGCACAGGAGCTCTGCTTTCCTGATGAGTATACTCTCTTAGGAATCAAAGAGTTAATACACAATTCACATACACGTATCTTTAATCTATGCACTAATTGGTATACATAACTGTGAATGTTATATATTTGTTTTTACTTTCCTCATAATAAAGCATCAAATGTGTATCTTACTGCTGTAGAGTTTTTTTTTTTTTTGCAACTTTTTTACAACTGACCATCAGACACATATATACAGACATGTATACATCTGTTGTGTATTACCTTTTTGGGGTAAGGGTAAGGAAGCATGTTGTTTATATAGATCTAAAAGCAACTGTTTGAAATAAGTTATTATATTCAATTTGTTTTTTCAGTTTTATCCCAGCTTGATATTAAATGTACTGAAAGTGTTTGTCATTTGGGGGTAGCAGTAAGGAAGCATGTAGCACGTATGTATAACAGCAGAAACTTAAAAAATATTCTGGATTGTACCTTCATTTTCACAAGCATTGGTCTTCTCAGATTATGGTGAGCTGCTATTTTGACAGCTTTGAACATTAAACCTTTTTCTTTCTTTCTTGTTTTCTTTATATTTGTTTACTAGGGTAGTGCACTGATCTCAATGGACTATTTGCAGGCACAGCCCAGTTGAATAGGATCACATGGAAATTAACAAAACATATTTTTAGATACAAGGATATGCCAAAAAACATACATATTTACTGATGCAAGAATATGCTGCAACATTTAGTTCAAGAAACAGTTTACAGTCTGAAAATATAGATGAAAAAATGGAATAATGCTTAGCAGAGCTTTTTGGATAAGCTGTAGCCATATTAACTGAGAGTGGGCTCTAGGAACATAGTAGCTTTTTTAGCCCTGGTTTACTTCAGTTGTTTTCTCCCTAGTTATTTAGTTTTGTCTAGTTAGGATATGTTGAAATAATAAGCAATAAGGGTGCAGGGGGTCTTGCACCTCTACAAAAAGAATGAAAGTAACGTTTTATATTGTAATGCATGTTCAACTGAGTGTGCATTTGGTCAAGTGTTTTCAGACTTTTATATGTCAGTAACAGTCTTATGTCACAATTTCTAAAAGAACAGGCGTTGGCATCAAACCCTATTTTCTCATTTTGTTCATGGAGTGACAGTGACCATCACCTTGAGCCAATGGTTACATGGCTAGATGGCTAAACCCCCAAGGTCTTCCTTCCATATCACACACAAATGTGCACTCATACCTATGGCTAACTTAGAGTTTCCAATCCATCTGCTGCATGTGTTATATATGGATCTGTGATGCCCTCACTCTGGGCCAGTAATCAAGGTGCCTGAATCCTTACCACTGGCACTGGAGAGGGATGTTTACTTGAACAAAAATGGATACACTTAGTATTTCCAGATGCAGTTCTCTGCATCAAGCACAGTTTCCCTTAAGATCACACAGGGAATGTAGTCACCCTGGGGCTTGGTCATCTCTCTCTCTCCACATCCCCAATAGGACTCCCCACTGGCACATCTGCAGGGTTGGGTCCTCAGCTGAGTGTCCAAGCCAAGTCCCCCAACACCCTATCTGTGAAACTAGTGCTTAATGTTCCTGCTCCAAGCAGCTGACACACACACAGACACACCAAAATATGAAAAAAAAATAATTTCCATAACCTAAGTCCGAAACACACTTTGATATCTGCACGCATCAAAACATACAGGCACAATTCTTTTACCATGTTAGAATCAGCAATACTGTCTTCAAAATGAGATATTACTTGGCACATTCAGATGCTCCCTTGCAAAGTTATTTACCAAAATATGAAACAAATCATAATTTTCATAACCGTAAGTCCCAAACAAACTTTGATATCTGCCTATGAGTACAACATACAGGCACCATTCTTTTACATATTAGAACTATAAATAATCTTTTCAAAATGAGGTATTACTTAGCACATTCAGATACTCCCTTGCAAAGTTATTTACCAAAATATGAAAAAAAATCATAATTTCCAGAACCGAAGTCCGAAACAAACTTTGATATCTGCACGTGTGTCAAACATACAAGCACAATTATTTTACCATGTTGGAACCAGCAATACTTTCTTCAAAATGAGATATTACTTGGCACATTCAGATGCTCCCTTGCAAAGCTATTTACCAAAATATGAAAAAGAAATCATAATTTCCATAACAGTTATTTGCCACACAACACATTTCATAATAGTGTTTTACTTGTCCGACTTGGTCATGGGTGTTTTCCATTCTTCTTACAAACTGCATGTTAGCAATCTTGCATGGCTCTCCTCACGCCATTGTGGAGGTTGGTCAAGAACAACGCAATGCCCTCCTCAGTTAGGTGAATGCCATCCCTTCTGAACAGGTGAACATCTTCCGAGGTGATGCCGTTATGACAAATTGTAGAGCCACCCACCCTGTGCATCAAGCCATGCATGAATGCATTCTGTAAACGTCTGAACAGCAGAAGACAGTCTTACCTTAGCTGAAATAAAGCATGGGTGGACACTGACAAGGGTGCACAGCCAGGGCACATGTAAAGAGAAAAAGCAGGGTATGGACCGCCGCTCCACTAATATGCCAAGGACAGGCATGGGGCTCCAGATGTTGGTTATTTGAAGTGTCCCATAGCTGTGCTGGTTGCCCTCTCAGACTGCTGATACCACTTTTGTCTCACGACCTCCTTCAGTGTCAGCAGTCTGCCTTACCTTTCTCTTTACATGTGCCCATTCAGTAATGTAATATCTCCTTGCAGTATTTCACAAAAATATGAACATATAACCACAATGAGGACTTTACTACATATCAAACAAATTGTAAAAATGACAGAAACTGGTGGGGGATGGCTTGAAATGACTATGTAGACAAAAACCCAAGTCTGGCTTGTGCATTCATCAATGTGATAACGACTTCTACTTATGTGAATAACAGTGACAGCTGCTGAGAGTTTTACGTAAAAAGTGATAATGACTCAGTGCTATAATGAAACTGCAGTTATTGTTAATGTGATAATAAGCTGCATTTATTCACTTGAAAGTTATACATGCTCAGACACAGGTGATAATTGCTGCACATAACCTGTTGAGTAGGCATTCATTATATTACCTTATGCAGGTGTTATGTAACACAGAGTCATCATCATCTGTTAGGAGAAGATGTGAGTAATTCAGTAAAATAGTATAATAGATATTACTGAGCCATTCCTCCCACCTAATTTCCACACGACTGACAAAGCCAGGAGAAATGCCCCAAATATATGGTAGCTCCATGCTAGTAGTAGTTAGCAAGTAATAACCTTTACCTCACTCAGGCAACTACTGAATATAATCACAAAGAGAATTATAAGCAGAAATGGCTAAGTTATCTGGTTCATCCGTGTAAGAATTAGTCCAAACAGTAGTAATTCATGTTATCTCATCTAACCATTCCTCTAGTTAGATTAAGACACAGAAGTAAAAAAGGCAGAAATATTGTACAAAATATCTGGTTGAGCAATGCCAACAATCAGCAATAAAATACTAAGCCTCTCATACCACCCAGACCTTATTCAATACAAACAAAGATTAAATCAGAATATACTTTCAGAATGTTTGGTTATATTGATCAGCACTGTTGCTGTTCTCCATCATTCCAACATTTCTACATAATCAGGGATGCTTTTAAAATGTTAGTATCACTAACTTGAGATATTGATGGAATAAGGAAGTGACTTACTAAACATTTTTTGAAGTAAAAGAACTCTATAACCATAATTATTGTCCTTGGGTAATTCATAACCTTTTCTCCAGAAGCCATCAGTTAGCATTGTTACAATCATACTGGAAGACTGGACTAGTTACACTGTATGTGCACTAACACGCTCGCCCAAAGATTCTTGGGCATAATTAACTCCAGTGCCTTGGAACCCCCCACAAGGGGTCCAAAAATTTTCAATCTGGTACTCACTAACATGGCAGATCGGTTTACCACCACAAGTGTGGTCCTCCCTGGTGAAGTCTGATCATAAAACAGTCTCCTTCAAAGTACCGGTTACATCAACCTCACCCCCAGGAGAAATTAAACTAAAAAATGCCTCCTGACGGCAAGGGCACCTATAATGGGATATACATCAATGCTCTGTAAAAATACCTATACAATTGCATTTCCTAGGTTGATAGGACCAAAGCAACATCCTCTAAAAAAAATAAAACAGACTGTATGGTGGACATCTGCCATAAACAGGTTATACAATAAGAGGAAGAAACTACTGCCTAAGAACATGAAGGAATAGTCTCAGAACTGGAAGCACATCCTTCTCAGCTTGTGCAACCAAATAAGACATCCTGTAAAGTCCTCTAAAGCAAACTATGAATCAAAATTAGCATCCCTAGCTAAGGATAACCATAAGGCATTACTTAGCTACATCTGAGACTAGGTGATCATATTTATGTAAAATACATAAAATAATTAAGACTATGCTCTCCAAATGAGCTCAACTTTAACCACACTGGAAAGAAACAACCCTTCAGTAACATTTGCTGGTAAGAACATGCACCAAAATGAAACATTCACCCAAGGGACCCCTACAATAAAATGACAAAGTATGCACAAGCACCAGAATGAAATTTGTCCCTAAATTACTCTTCAGAAATAATGCCTGGCATCTACATGCACCAAAATGACATCTGTCTCAGTGAGGCCCTTCTGTAGGATGTCTACATCATATAGGGACTCAGTATGGCTCCTAGTTTGCAGTCATCTGTGAACTTTACTAGCCAAAGGCCTTCTGTGTTAGCCTGTACTTTAGAGAAGTAGATACCAGACAGGAGAGGTAAGTGAACAGGTCCCGATCTACAAATACTTCACAGTACATGAATCTTCTACTACAGCTCTAACAGTGCCTTTGCCATTTCATTTTGCCTTGTGAATAATGTCCTCCTAAAAACTATTTTAATTCTAAACACATGTAAAAGTTATTTTTCTGAAAATGTGTTCTATTCATGTTCACTTAGAGAAATGGATTTTCTGCTGTACACGTCTTTTATTCAACACAAGAAAAATAAATGTACACATTATTCCTTTTATGCAACACAGTAAACAGAAATTACTTTACAGAGCACATTCATTACGCAGATTCCTGTAGGTCACATGCAGGATCCTGAATGCATACATATAAACATGAGTAGGGAAGCATGCAATGTTTAGTATAGAAGGAACACACAATAATGTATTTTTCTTGGTTGAAATTTCATTTGCAGTTTACTGAGCGTTTGTTGTTGCCAAGTGGCCCAAGTCACATCTGAAAACAGCCCACTGATCAGGACCCTTTCACTTACCCTATTAACAAAGAAATAAAAGAACAACATGGTACCACAAGCCGGAGACTATTCTGTTTGGCGGATCCATAAATGACCAAAGCACATATGTGCCTAGAATAAACCATTCAAAATAATCCAACATAAGAGCCAGTAATGAAAGTCTTCAACCTCCAACAGATCACACCTGACATAACTGACAAGAATGAAAGACAATGAAACCTACACTTTTCTACAATGTCATTTATTCAGCCAATGATTCAAAATGCACAAAACTGCACAACATAAGACAAAGGAGAGAGGCATACCTCCACCACTGCAGTCACTCTGAACAGTGGCACCACATCGATTCAACTAGCAAAGGCCTCAAACCCCCTCCCCCCAAGTCAAACAAGCATAACGCAAGACAACATTATAGAAACAAATACAAAATAATAGAATCTAATTTTATTAATACAACCACAGAATAAAATGACAAGAAGCCTATGATATATACTGGAGCACTCTACATCTTGTCAACTAGAACTACCTAGCATTATATATAGTTAGCGGAGGACAGACTCACAATAGTGGACAACTTAGGATAATTTTGTACAGACAGAAAACTAAAATGTAGAAAAAAAATGCTTGTTCATTTCAGCTGAACTGACAAGTCATTTTCAACCATACCCACAAACGCAAAAAAAAAGTGTGTGTAATATATATATATATATATATATATATATATATATATATATATATATATATATATATATATACACATATACATACACTCACACACACACACACACACACACGTATACATATAAAAATACATGACACAGAAATACAGTATTAAGATAATATAAATACAAAGACCATCAATGAATGTAATTTCAAGTCACTTGCGTTCTCTTATAAGCATTTAATTTCAAGGCACCGTTTTATGAACAGAACTTCAAGCTTGGTGTAATCCCAGTTCTGATAATTGGGAAACCACACGTCTAAATTAGAGTGTAGTGCATATAGCTCAAAACTGAGCCACTAACAATAACATTCTGCTCTGAGCTTAGTCTTTTCTTTCACTTTGTCTACTGGGAAAAACATCAACTTCTAAGACAGTCTCCTATTAGAGCTCATCCATGTATTAGAATTATCTATTAGAACTCATCCAGATCAGAAGACTGGAATCTAACTACAGCATCTAAGTGACCACCAAAGCAACCATACCTTTATAAGGTATGCAGTAGATAAACCAGAGTGAAGACCACCACGATGATGCAGCAAACCTTCTTTTATTTAAGTAACAAGAGAACACAGAGATGAGCGCTTTCGCGTACGGACTGTACGCTTCTTCAGATCTATTAAACTGTAAAAGCTTTTGTCCTTATATACTAGTGCAAGTACTAATTATTAAGACCAATCATTTAATTAACACAACAATCAATTAATTTGTCAATGTAGCAATCAGTATTAAAACAAGTCAAAGAACACAGTAAAAACACAATAGAAAACCCAATAAAAATCACTGTCTCTAAAATGTATAACGCTCCTCACTGCAGGCACTGTGTGAAAACCTAAAAGCTAAGATTATTCTAATACAATATCACATTTAAAACATAGATAAAGAATCAGTTCTGTCTAACCAACTTACTGTAGCACTATATATGTGATTTTACCGTCTGATCGCATATAAATTCTATGTACATTTGTTCCAGGCTGAAAACTTAAAATCCAAGTATATAGAGGGAATATCTATATCTATAAAAAGCCCTATATAAGTATAAAACACTAAAGTCTAAAAAATATATACCTAAGAATGCTGAAATCAAGCTGAGCTTGTTAAAGCTAAAACTGTATTAGAAAACATGAGCAATAAATGAGGTTAAGACATTAGTGGCATGACACCAGAACAACTTGTATAAAGCGTATATGAGAAACATCACATGACATCTTGACTGTGAAGCAAAAAACAAGAAGACCACATAGTAACAATTACATAGGTTAAGGACTAGTTATATTAAAAGGTAATAACACAATAAAGATAAAAGAGGGATATATCAATTTTATGGGCCGAAAAGCACATCTAAGTATTGTTAATAAAAATCCTTAAAATGAAAGCAAGAAGCAACATGTGTGATCATAATAAAAGGGGTATAAAAATGTGTATATGTATACCCTATAGAAAAATAAAATTTTAAGACATGCGTCAATATGTGATCCATATAAACAATATAAAAAGTATATATGTTATGTATTAAAAAAGTGATGTAGTGGAAATATTAAATATGTATGTATATGTAAATGTATATAATTATGAAATTTATATATGGGAAATATATAATCATAAGCTTAAAATCAAATCGATATAAAAGTATATGTATATATATATATATAAAAATATATTATAAGGTATGCCTTTTTACAAATAAAATAAAAAAATGCTACCGTCTGTCACACAGTTACCAGACATCAGAATTACATGGTCAGCCACCTCAACCCAACTAATCCTATAAAAAGACAGCACAATAAATGCCAGGTGCTGACAACATGTAAAACAGAAAGGGTCCAGAGTCACAACACTCTTCCCCGGCCTCATTTACATCAGATGGCCAGACTAGATGACTCAATACCCACATGTAAACAGAACTTCACAAAAATGAAAAAGCCTGGAGATCCTTCTGCTTTACAACATATGAACTAGTACATCTGCACAAATGCAAGGGGGGGGGTGCTAAAGCATAAAACTTTTCAGAAACTGCACAAGAAGCACAGCGAACAATAGCAGGGTTGCAAACATTACACCACGGTAGTCTAAGATGAGCAGCTATAATGGATACAATCAGTATGTATAATTTTTATATTCACAATAATGCATTTTCTAGCACCATTTCACAACCAAAATGTTTATAAGACATTCACAAATTACTTAAAACCTTCACCATTTGTTGCGCGCACCCAAATCTTTCCCTCCCACTCTCAGTGGCTTAAGCGTGATCACATGCCTCCGCACAACAACAATGTAGGCGAACAACAGAGCCAGAAGTCAACGTGCATGGCCCTTTCACTAGAATGGATGGCTGCAATGCATGTAACAGCCTAGCCCACTGTCCTACAGTTATCTCAAAACCAAAGTTTCTTACGATCATACAAAAAGTCCAGGCTAAAAATGTAAAGCAAAAGAGACTCACAATGTTCTCTTGATCCCTTGACTCCCACCTGAGCAGATTTACAGACTTAATACTACTGCTACACAGTAAATTACTCCCTCACTTGCCCACGAGAGAGCTCACAATTTCACACCATCCCTATTGTTTATTTAACAACTTTACAATACTACGGGGGATTTTGTCCCCCTTTTTCGCCTCAGATCTTGCTAAGCGCCATCTTACATTCAACCCTTCTCAGCCAATAGATCCGTACAATCGTACTGCTTCTTGCCAACTTGCGAGCAAGCACATCACTATTTTGTCCTTTATTAGTAAATGCTGACAACCTACACAAATGTCTTGCATGTTTACTGGAGGTGTGCCTCTCTGTCATTCTGTGGCAGAAACAGTGTTCCATTAGCCCACTTTAGTTACTTATTGCTCAAATTAAGTAATTAAACACACAAGTAAATAAATAAGTACACAAAACGCTCATTCCAGCTTGATAGCAGAATTTATTGATTTCTATGATTTCTAGTTATAATGAGCATTAGTGCTCATTCAGCACTTTAGCCTGCCCTTACTGCAAGAGATCAGACAGATGGCAAATATTCTGTTGATCGGGCCACTCCGGCCCAGGAAAATAGAACCCACACCACCAACAATATAGGCAAGTAGACTGCCTCTATGTTTTCTTCAGTTTTTGACATTCTAAGCACAATTCCTGAGTCATGAAGGAGGACTAAGCATGTAGTCAATACTGAGCCAGACATAGTTTATGCAAGTTTTATTTACGTAAAATCTGCAAGATTGAAGTGCTTTACTGTGTGGTGTAGTAATGCGCACACTTATTTTCTGCTACAGTCTCAAAGTTAATTGATATGCAAGAAACAGAGCAGCCAAGTCAAAAAAAAAAGCATAGGGAAGGGGAGTGTGTAGAATATGCTTTATCTATAAATTAGGAGTAGAAGTGTGACGCAAGTGGTGACTTGGATTGCAAGAATCCGACTGGCTGCCACCACTTGCTTTATCATCTACTTTAATAACTACTTTGGAAGGGATTTTAGAGTAAAACTTTAATGTGACCTTAATGTAAAATCACGCTGAATTGTAACTGCATAAGATAAATTACAAGTTCAGTTACAATTTCAGCGTGTTTTGCATTAAGCTCAGCCACAGATCTGCAATAGAGTTTCTCACACTTGTGGAAGGCACTCAGGGGGTAACAGCATGCAGTTAGTGTCTTCTCATGGCGTGCTCTGTGTTGAGCACAGAGGCTCCATGAGAAGGTACTCAGGGTTAATGTGACAAACCAACAGCATTCAATTTCCCCAACAGGTCATGCAGCTGTAGAACTGGAGTGGCTCCCCACACCCTGGCTGAATGCGTCTGGGACACATGATCCCAGGGGTGTATATACTGTTGGCCAGTCACATATCAAGGTTTCCCCTGAATTGTGTCAGTGAGTGGATATGCCAAATGTAATTAGGATGTTAATGTATAGTCTCCCAATTCATGTGTCATGTCGGTATTTTGAGAAGTTCAATGGGTGTGGGTGGCTCCGCCTGTTGTGTAGCCAAGCTTACACATAGGATTCATGGACATAGGAAATAGGCAGAATGAACGTCAATGTCAATAGTGTAATGGCTACAGCATTTGCATAATATCTGCGCAGTCCTGGTTCAAATCCCAATAAAGTCAGAGATGATTTACATATTACATAGTATACCTTAACCACAGCTTGCATATATAGGTAGTATTCCACAGAAGAATAAACATTTGGAACACACAACCTCTGAAATGTGTGTTAATCACCCTTGCACTACCAGTGCCTGCTCTGAGAGGTAAAATTACCACTGCCAGGATTAGAACACACAACCATGTACACAATCTTCACAATAACCTACCATAAGCTACCCGAGATGTACCAATGGCAGTTGTGTATACTGACAGGTTAAAACACAAAAGGTAGGAATGTGTGGAAATAGGACTAACCGGCATGTACCCAATGAAAGGTGTATGATATATATATATATATATATATATATATATATATATATATATATATATCAACAAATATATATATATATATATACATATATAAATAAATCAATATATATACATATACACACATATATATATATATATACACATATATATATATATATATATATATATATATATATATATGAGAGAGAGATTTCGATATATGGGGATATACATATATATGTAGATATATAGATAGGTTAACAACCTCTACAAAACTATGGAGGTACATATAAATGGGATACCTACCAAATACTGACTGCTTGACATACCGATAAGCGTAATCACAAGAGTTAAAGTCCGAAATACCACAGTACCAAAACACCAAAAGCATGAGGTTTAAAAGCCCGATGTTAAGGGGCATTTAGTCAGTGCTTCTGGTGTTGTGGTTCAGGTAGGTTACTGTGTGTAAGTGTGTTTCTTAGGGCTGTAGTGTGTGTAAGTGTGTGTGTAAATGTGTGTTCTCAGTGTGGTGTGTGTTCCTGAGGGACTGTAATGTGTGGGTGAGAGTTTACTTTGTGCGTCTGTTTGTGCGATCTAGGAGGTAGAATATTAAAGTAGGGGAGTGTGAGGGCGGCACAGCCACCCACATGGGGGGTGTAGGGGGGCTTGCCCACCTGCTTATACGTAGTGTAGGATGGTTTGTTTGGATGTGGTGGGTAGCAGTGTGTCTGTGTGTGCATGTGTGTGTTCCATGTTTGTGTTACTTTTGAGAGTTAGACTGTCGCTGTCGGTAATGTGGGGTATGGGAGTCTGGGCCCGGTACTGTGGGCGTCAGAAATTTGTGCGTTCAGGATTCCATAGGTATCCCATACATAGCAGTTGAAGTGTTCATATATGAGTATAACATGGACCATAGCAATCACACATTCTGCCACGACCAAACTTTATGAACAAAAGATATGTAGAGTATATGCCTATACATTATTACAAATATGTGCTATGGACATTTATTTATTTAATTTATTTAACATTTGTTGACCGGGAATGTCCGACTAGGTTCCACAGAGCCTGTTTTCAGCGGAGGCCCGGGGAGAAATGCTCCACATGCATGTCTTTGGAATGACATGAGCCAATGATAGGGTCACCACCTGTCCCACTTTGTGAGTGACAGTCCCTCTTCGGGCGGTTGTGTCCTGACCAAAAATATTAAACGTGGCAAATGTCCTGGGATTGTAGGGCATAATTATGTCCCATATGCAATGTAATAGTTGCATACAATAGTTCTTTCTGTATCTGAAATACCTACATGTTACAGGAAACAGGATAAGCAACTAAACTGATACAAGAATAAGCTTATATTTAGGCAAATAAGGAAAGTTCTATCCCTTGTACTGACCATGGGTTTGTGTCGGCCTGTAAAATCTGATGCGTGTCCCAAAAATGTCCCACTATGGCCATTTGAAAAGGTGGCAACCATAGCCAAAGGGTGTCACCAACACAACTCCAATGACTGCAAATACCTATGACAGAAATACACAGCTTTGATGTAGCAACACTTTATTACATTACCGAAAGGATTCAAGGACTAACATCAACTACAGGAACCAATTAACAATGCCTTAATGAATCAGCCTGCAATTACCATAGAATTAGTCCACTAAAGGATAGGTGTTGAAATAGGGAAGGAACCCTCACGCACAAATCAATTATGTATAAAAGCAGTTCCTACACACATGTATCTGCTATATACACACACCATCTCCCCCACACTCACAAAAATTACAATACAAACTGTAATAACATCACAAATCATTCACTCACTGTACATCTGCAGAAGCCTTAACATACTTTGTCAGAGACACACTAACATGGCCCTATATGAAATAGTTGCTGTTATACAATGGAACAGCTGCTGATGTTACAGGGTTTGTTTGCACTAATTCCATTTCAGAGGGTTGTGTACACCGAGAAGTGTTACCAATTACTGATTAACAGCACAGTATGATACACATGTACACCAAACCAAGGATGTCTGGTAAGCACACTGTAAACCACCTAACATTTCATGCATAGCCATACAGCCTTGAGCTTCCCAAATATCCTTGCCAGACTGAAAAATCTGCAGAAGTATCAGGTACAAACAAACACTACATAAGTAGCAATGTTTTGAAATATAACAGCTGCACTCACAAGTAGAACAACATCTTCTAGCCATTACACACAATCCACGGAAGTCATGAAGCTAATATATGTCTATCTATCTCATTATAGCTGTTGAAATACATTACAAACAACACATCCAGGCCACCTTCCCTGAAAGTAAGGCAGAGGGACAACACCCAAGTGGAGTACTCAATTATACACCACTGTTGCCATGGTATTGGCTAATGGAGTAGCTGCACAGCTGATGTGCATCTAATTAACTACTTTGGAACACCAATTGGTGGTCAGAATAGCACATGTTATGAATATTTAACTATAAAAGGATGGCTTATCACACATTCAAATCATCTGTATATACTAGCAGAACATTACAAAGAAGACTGTTACAAACTGAAAAGGATGGAAATAACAGTCAACAATGCCTCAGGCTACTAATAAGGTATGTAGAAAACTCAGTATGTCTGTGTATGTATTACCTATTCTGTAATATTTAAAGTGTATGCAATGCATATAGTGGAAACAGTTATTTTGTAGTGATGTATTGTTGAGCATAGTAATGCTTGTAGTATTTAGTGTGTACTGCTGTAGGTCACAAGGCAAACACTGCATACACCACAAGGGACTGTTACAAACTGAAAAGGATGGAAATAACAGTCAACAATGCCTCAGGCTACTAATAAGGTATGTAGAAAACTCAGTATGTCTGTGTATGTATTACCTATTCTGTAATATTTAAAGTGTATGCAATGCATATAGTGGAAACAGTTATTTTGTAGTGATGTATTGTTGAGCATAGTAATGCTTGTAGTATTTAGTGTGTACTGCTGTAGGTCACAAGGCAAACACTGCATACACCACAAGGGATGCTATATAATGGCTTTGAACCCAACTAATCCTCACCAGCCGCTGCCAGTGGCAGGGTTGGTCCAACAAGTATGTGCTATAACAGGGGATAGTATATGTTGATATATTGTAACAGTAGGCATATGTATGGGTGTATTACTGAGAATAACATGTTGAAGGTTGGCCTATTGTGCAATTATGATTTGTGCCAATTACTGTGCAATGTACAGTATTGTAGGCAGATATGTAGTACAAGTTAAACAACATTACTGTTATGTTAGGCAAACATTAGTTATGTCTATTGGCATTTACAATACACAATAACAGGATACATATGACTTGTAGTCACCCGACAGTTTAACAGCATGATAGCAAAGTAAAATGGAAGAGCTAGTTAACTATCCACGCACAAAAGACATGTAATAAGTTCAAAGGTAGGTACTAGGCTGTCTGCCCACGGGCCTAGCTAGAGTGTGTTGGCTTCTGCCACTCCCTTAGGTTAGTTCCCTGTGCCTCTGTCCAACAGAGCCACTGTAGTGATCCCCAGGGTAAATGTCTGTCTCCCATCCACCTGTCAAGGTTTCGCTTGAAGACTGCTAGTGAGGGACCCTGCCCGATGTACATTGGAATCATGTTCCAAAGCATGGGGAGTCTCTGGGTCAGGGATCTATCCATCCAGCACGTCCTAGTCATCATTGTGGTTAGGTGTATATCCCTAGAGCATGTGGCTCTCAGGGGCTTCTGTGTAGGTGGAGCATATCCAGCAATACTGGGTTTGATATGGGCCTTGTATGTCAAGCAAAGATCACCTGTGAGTATGCGGTATGCAACAGAGTACAGCTGGAGTTTCTTTAGTTGGGCAGCATATGTCATCTGTTTGAGTTCAGTAATCCTCTTGTTGTGGTATTGTTGTGATCTTCCAAGTTGTTGCAGTTGTCATGTAAGGTACATCCCAAATGGAGTGTTGTATCCATGAATGGGTCTAATAAGTCATGAGTAGAGAGGCACAATGGCCTCCTTTGTTCTGGATGCGAACCCATTAGAGATTCGGGTGGCCACATAGAAGGATATTTTATCCACCTTGGCATTATGGTTATCGAAGGAGATATTGCTATCTACTGGGGTTCCCAGATCCCTTATTACCTTTTCTGTATGTAGGGGACTAGCACCTATGTGGTAGTCCACGAGTAATTGGTTTTATCCAAAGGGAATGACTATGCACTTTGTGGCATTCAGCTTGATGCCATGATATTGACACCAGGTATACTTCTCAGTGTGACCCTTCTGGAGGGTGTCTGTATCAGCTGGGGAAACAATAATGGCACATAGTTTGCAGTCATCTGCAGACCTTTTCAGCCAAAGCCCTCCTGTGTTTGCCTGTACCTCAGAGAAGTATATACCGAACATGAGGGTCCTAGGACTGAGCCCTGGGGGATGCCACTTGTAACTGGTCTACAGTTGGACCTAGGGTATGTAACTCCCACTGTGTGTTCTGTTCATGAGCCACTTTGAAAACCATCTCATGACGTAGGGGTTAATGTTCAGATGGATGAGTATGTTGATAATACTAGAATGGGGAATGGTGTTGAAAGTCACTGAGAGATCAAGGTAGGCTGTGTGGACCTCCTTACCCTCATCTAATGCCTTGGTAACTGTCTCAAAGAAGTCCACCAGGTTCAGGAGGCATGGCCGGCCTTAACCAAGGCAAACTGGGAGGGGTCAAAAGTTTGGAGTTACCCAATGTCTCTGACTAAGATCCATGATGTGCTCCATAGCCCTGCAGACCAGGCTAGTCAGGCCTATAGGGCAATAGGTCCCATGGTCAGTTGTGGTGACACCTTTGTGGAGTGCGATAACTGTTGCTGTGCACCATTTCAGGGGGCACAAAGCCCAATGGGAGGCTATTACTGAACATGGTGCATAGGAGGGGAGCCAGTACATTCTGAAGTTCGTGTAAAATGCAGCCTGGGATGTTGTCTGGTCCCATGGATGCTGTGATATTGGCTTTACAGTGTGCAGCTTTTACCTGCATAGTTGTGATTACAGGGACTCTGCATTCTTCCTGTATAGATACGGGCCCTTTAGGGGGTGAAAGGGGGGGGGGTAGCACTGATCCATCTGCCAGGATGTTGGCAATATCAGTTGGTTCTGTAATATTCGTGCCTTTGTGCTGTAACTCGGAGCAGATCTGGGTGTTGACATTGAGATATCTGACATAGCTATAGAATGCTTTGTGGTTGTCTGGGGAAATAGTGGTGGTTTTGTTGCCGTAGCTAGCTTTGGAGGATCATATAAGGGATCTCAGCTTCTTACTGAGGCTGACCAGGGAGCTCCTCCATGTGTGGGATTGTACTGTCTTTTGCAAAAGTGTCTTCCTTCTGTTGTACAGTTTGTTTATGGCAGGGGACCACCAGATTGGTTTCCTTAATTAGAAGTATAGCATCTTGGTTCTGTTTGGGAAGGCACGATCCATGCAGTCATTTAAGTGCTTATAGAGTGCATTTGTGTAGGATTCAGCAGTTGTAACTGTATTGTCCATCTGCATGGGTATCATGAAGTTCACCATGTCTGTCTTAAGAAGCCTGAAGTTGGCTTTGTAGACATATTATACTGTGGTTCCCTTAATGGGGGGTGGGGGCAGGATGTGGATGTCAAGGGTGTTTAGCTTATGGTCGGATCAGACCAACGAGGAGTTGACTTCAGGTGTGGAACACTGGTCACTCATGTTGGTAATGCCTAGGTCTAGGATATTGTTGCCCCTGGTGGGTGTGTGGATAAGTTGATTTAGGGCATTGGTGTTTGTGAATTCCAGAAAGTGTTAAGCTAATGAGTTGGTACAGGAGTAGTTTTCCCAGTTAATGGTGGGGTAGGTGAAGTTGCCCATTAGTAGGGTGTTTGGTTGAACCCTAATAATTTTCAGTACATCAAGAAAAGAGGAGTGGGAATCTTGGGGCATGGTGAGGGATCTGTAGCAAGCTACAATTTGGATTGCAGTTTAGCTCAGAGGTAGTTGCACTTGGATAACCTTGTATGCATTGTGCTAAGCAACTATCCTGGAGGGGTGGATATCCTTAATGAATATGGTCACACCTCCGCATTGGGTGTTCGGTCCAGGTTACATGGCCAAAAACTGTGCTATGAGTTCTAACCTGGTAGTGCAGGGGTGGTCTCTGGAGCCTTGAACTAGGTCTCAGTCACTGCACAGATATTGATGTTCTCCATTACAAGGAGTGTCTCGAGTGAGTGCATTTTGAGATTTAGACTTCCAGCATTGAGTAGCATTACCCTCAGTTTGTGCTTGCCTGTTCCTGTTAATGGTGGTGAATATGTTATGTGAACCTTGCCTAAAGAAGGCACTATAGGGGCAGCAAGAGCCTTAGCCAGTATCCGGAATCCCAGGGGCGACAGGTGCAGGCCATCTGTGTCAAAGCATCGTGGTCTGTAGACCATGTCATCCCAAGCAGACAGATACTGGATACCCTTAGAATAACACCAGAAGCTTAGCTAATTGTTGAAGTCAATCATTTTGTCCTCGTACTGCAGTATCATTCTGGGCGATGGCAGAATGCTACTCAGGACTAGGGTCATACCTGCCTGGCCTACAAGTTTGGAGTGCTCTTCCATGTCTCTTTTCAGGTAGTCCAGGGAGGTACGTCTCAGGTCATTCACACTAACCTGGACAATGACAGAGTCATATTTGTACTTGTTGTGGAGTGATCTGAGTGCGTGGGTTATGTGGCAGATCCTGTTACTTGACATGCAGCTGACAGTAACATTCTCCTTGTTTAGCCTGGTGAGTGGGACATCAGTGTGCCTGACTATAGAGTCATCTATGACTAGTGTGTTGGGTACGTTGATTTCCCTTATTTGGCTGTGGTGGAGTGGCACACTAACTCTGTGGGCTATGTGCCATTGGGGTTGTGTTGGGGGATGGTGGCTGCTTGCATTTCTGCTTTGGAGGTCTCTGTTGCTTAGATTGTGTGAGAGCCTCATGAATGTTTTTGTGTTACTATGTGTGGATTATGGTGGTGTAGATTCAGTGAGACTATGATGAATGAGTGTGGTGTGAATGTTTACCTTCTTCACATGACTGTCAGAGTCAGTCTTGGTTGGAGAGAGCTTTACCCCCAGTTTGGTTAGATAAGTGCATCTCTCACAGGTTGTAGTGTTGGGTGGTAGGCGGAGAGGGTTGTCTGTGTACATGAGGCAATGTCTACATTGCCTCAAGATGTCCAGATTCATCAGATAGACAGGAGAGAACACTGGCAGCTGACCCTTGGACAGTTTTTTTGGGTGGTAAGGCGGAGAAAGTGCCTGTGGGTACATGAGGCAATTGTCTACAATTAGCCTCAAGGGATTCCCAGTAAAAAAATTA
>NC_056741.1:206503926-206518926 GCF_019279795.1 Protopterus annectens
ATCTTTCATGTAAATATTAATTGTATTAATTGCTTATACAATAAGTAGATATTTATACAGTATTATAATTCTGTCTAATCTACAATAGTACTATATATGTTCAAAATAATATAAATATTGCTTATTCCTGTCACAAATATTCTCCATATGATAATTCAATTTATGGAGCTCAGATGTTCTGGATTGTCAAGGTAGAAGTGATTATCTGATGGATTTAGGTTTATCCATCAGATTAGGAATGATTTTCATTCCATGGCTTGTCCAGATCTTAGTTTTGCTAACATTTATTAGTTTAAATTTATTTCACAAAAACATATTAGTATGCCTGAACAATACATTACTTTATTTATAAACACTCAAAGTATAAAACTGATAATTTCCTTTAAAAGCACAAACATATGCTTTATAGTTATCAGAGGAAAATATTTAATAGTCACAATAAAACAAAAAAAAGTCTAAATAACCTAAGATGGATTTAACTTTATTATCTTTAAATACCAATGACTTAAATAATCCTAGCAAGAAATCAAATCTACTGAAATATTTAGAAATGAACAAAGCACAAACTGTCTTCCTTGAAGAAGCTCATTTCAAAACAAATGACAATTATAGATAGAATCCTAAGGAATATATAATATTGGAGCAATTCATTTATAAGACAAAGACAAAAGGGGTAACAATTTTATGAAAAATAAATGTGATTAACCCAGAAAACATTTATAAGTATGAAGATAAGAAAGCCTTATGGCATTAGTAATAGTTAAATATAATAACAGAATATGGACCCTAGCCAATCTATACTGGTTCTCAGGCATTGGACCAGGAACTGTTAAAAAACATTTGGATTTCATTTCCAATAATTATAAAGGCAACTGAATATTAGGAGGAGATTTTAACTGTATATTTGATAGTTCTGAAACTACAAATAAAAGATTGCTGTATCAAAAACTTTAAATAAGTGGGTAGAATCATTTCATCTTGTAGATACTTTCAAATTTAAAGAAGGTAAATCTTTGTTGTTTTCCCATCGAAATCACAGATTTGGTACCCAAACTAGAACAGATAAAATATTTGCTGCCCATGACTTACACTCTTCTTCTTCTTTTTCCCGGTTAGGGGTTGCCACAGTGGACCATCTTGTCTGCTCATAATTGGCAATGGAGTTTTACAGTGTCGAGTTGACAGCCCAGCACCCAACCTTCCACAGAAGGCACACACATGCACACACTCACACCTAGGGCCAATTTACAGGGTCCAATCCACCTACAGCATGTCTTTGGGATGTGGGAGGAAACCAGAGCACCTGGAGGAAACCCATGTGACCACAGGAAGGACATGCAGACTCTGCACAGAAGGCACCTCAGCTGAGGATCGAACCAGAGAGCCTCTTGCTGTGAGGTGGCAATGCTAACCACTGCACCACCGTGGCCGCCCCATGACTTACACTCTAAAATCCTTAATTTCTCAATCACTCCCTGCCCCTTTTCAGACCACAATTCATTGATACTAAAACTTCAACATGGGTACAAACCATTAATCTTTAACTCCAGAATTCCAACATATATAACTAAAATTAAAGAGTTCAAACCCTGGTTATTATCTGAATTACAGTTCTTTTTAGATATTAATTACACCACAGAGATAAATAAAATAATGACATGGGACTCATTAAAAGCTTAAATATATGGTACAACCCTAACTTGATATAAAAAATCAGAGAATGGGATTCTGAATTATTAGATCTACAATCCAAACTTTTGTCAGTAAAAGCTGAAAAAATCAGAATCATTTGGAAATGAAAAAGAAAGTGGAAGTATTAAACAATAAATACAATGAAATTCTAACACATACAACTAGTTTAGCTTTAGAAAAACTACAAATTAATGCCTGGGCCACTTCTCCCAAATATCTACATAATGTATCCACATGAATCAAAATGCAATCAAAAGCTAATAACATTAAAAGTATCTTCCATGAAAAGAAAGGGAAAAAATGTCTCGGATATAGATGACTTTCTTGATGCCTATAGAAATCACTATATGGAACATTTCCAAAAAGAAAATACACATATTGATCAATTAAATCTAGATGAAAAATGATCTAATATAAAAAAATACCAGAAAATGTAAAACTAGATCTGAAAACACCCATATCCTACAAAGAAATTACAGATACAATAAAAGAGGGTAAAAATAATAAAGCTCCAGGTATAAATGGCATAATTATGAAAATATATAAACTTTTCCCTTCAAAGATACTATCCCTCTTCCATAAAACTCTATTAGAAATTCAGTCACAAGCTTTAATACCACCCTTTTGGATCTATTCCTTAATCACAACAATCCTAAAGGAAAACAAATCCCCAAACCTCTGTACCTCATATAGACCTATATCATTATTAAATAATAACTATAAGATATTTATGACAATATTAACTAACAGAATGAAAATACCACTATCCAAAACAATAAATAATGATCAAACTGGATTTATATATCATAGACACACACATGACAATATTAAAAGGATAATTTATCTTAGAGATTATCTTAATAAAGAAAATAAACACTCATAATTGGCTTAGATATAGAGAAAGCCTTTGATTCCTTAAATTGGGACTATTTATTCAAAATTCTGGTGTTTTTTGAATTTCTTCCTTCCTTTGTTCATCTGCTAAAGAATACATATGCAAATAATTTAGCGTATGTTAAGCTAGGTCCTTTCACCTCCGAATCTATACATATAACAATGGGTACTAAACAAGGATGTCCCATGTCACCGATTCTATTTGCTTTGGCTATTGAAATATTGGCAGATTTAATATGTAACAGTACAAAAATCAAAGGAGTAGATGTTTATGAACAATGCAATTATAAAGTAATGCTCTTTGCTGATGACATATTATTAACATTATCCAATACAAAAGAGCCATTAGAAGAATTAGACATTTTGATTGGCACATTTTACAGGCCTTCATGACTCCATTTCAATAATTCAAAATTAAAATTGTATTTTTAAATAAAAAAAAAGAATTGCAGATGAAGGGGAATCACATTATAGTGAAAAAATAATCTACCTTAAAATATCTAGGAATTGAGTTATGCAAGGATAATCATGAATTAGTCTCAAAAAACTACAATAGTATCATCAATACAATTAAAATGTCTGTGGAAAAGTGGAACAAAATAATATTAACATTTGAAGATAGACTACAGTTAATAAAAATGTTTTTACTACCCAAGAATCTATATATATATATATATATATATATATATATATATATATATATATATATATATATATATATATACATTTGGCAATACAACTGTTACCAGAAAGGAATATACTCAAATAAATAAGCTCATGCCTATTACAATTTTTATAGCTTCCCAAAAGAAACAGAATATCTTTAATACATCATATCAGACAATGGAAACAGGGAGGATTTAACTTTCCTGATATAGAAACATATCTAAAAGCATCAATATCTAAAACAATCTCAGATTGGATAAGTCCAAATTATTCTGCAAATTGGAAAGAATTACTAACTATAATATCAATAAATTAATTTTGATTTGCAAAAAAAATTCAAATAACACATAAAAACAATTTCCCATGGCACATATTATGTATTAGTATGCATTATAACATAACTAAGCCCACTAAAACTCATATGATTAATTATAAAATTGACTTATTTAGGAAAATTATTAATGCAAATATAGATTTAAAAATCTGGTTTGATCTTTTAACACCATTCATAGTTACAAAGAGCTATCCATATAAAATATACAGAGAAATAATTAATTCCTAGGAAGAGAAAGGATTTGTGTTTTGGTTTCAATGTATCAAAGAACTAAAAGTTCTGGATATGCAAACAATAGAAACAACATACAAAATTCCACAACAAGATTGGCTAACTATGCAAAGCATTCTGATGTACTCACAAGATTTATGTAGAATAATTAGTAATTCGTCATTTAAAGAAATAAGCACACAGTCAGTGGTGAGAGATCTGGGCATACAGGTTGATAGCAACCATAACTTCGATCACCATGTCTCCACAGTGGTAATAAGGGCATTTATATTGCTCATCTCATAAGGGCATTGCCACTAGAAAAACAAGGTTATAACTCCCCTGAACTCTTGCCTCATCAGGCCAATAATAGAGTACAATGCCCCCTTTGGTATGTTCCTATGCAAATACCTGCAAAAATTGAAGAGACCACAAAATTTCCTTACAAAGAAAATTCAGGGTCTTCAACATCTGTCTTATGCGGACAGACTGAAATCATTGTCACTTAATCTGTGTCATACAGACTGCTCAGATGCGGCCTGTCCCTTGAACATCAAACCTTCTCTGACCCAGCTTTAATTGAAATGCTGCACATTCGCAAGTTAAATGGCACACAAGTCACTCACTCAAAGGACCTTAACCTGGTATGTGACATCAACAGAACTTGGTGAAGAGACAGATTTGTCTCACAGAGATTGCCCCATCTGTGGAACAAGCTTTCTATTCATGATAAACAAGGCCCCTGATTGGCCCTATTTAAGCATAATTTGGAGAACTGGATGGGTAACCGGTAATTCACTACAGGGTTTTCACCTGTGTCCATCTTGGACAGGGGCAATAAATGCTGATTCTAGTCCCTTCTTGAATCAGACACCCTTGGGAACACAGGTTGAACTTGGCTAGCCTTGTAAGGGCCCTGGGGCTGTTAGTCTAGTGACCTCCTATGATCCTATGATCCTATGATTTATGTCCCCCAGAATTTCAAGGGAATGCACTACTGTAGGTCTCTTGTCTGGTGCATAGGAAACAAATGCGACCCTTGCATGTAAGATAAAAAATGTAAGATAAAAAATGATTTAATATTCTAAAGGCTGATCCCTGTGACACCCCTAATATATCCCCTGTGGGTCTCTGGAAAGTATCAGTATCTAGTATACATAATACTAAACATAACTTTGTTTCTAGTGAGATGGGTTCTGCATGGTTTCCCTGTAGTATGTGGTGGAGGAGCAGAGGTTGCTTATTTCCTCCAGTGTTTCCCTATTCAGTGTGTATCTCTCAGCAATTTCTGTGTCATACAGACCATGATAAGTCAAATGGGGTCCAAACAACCTTCTTCTTCTTGCCTGAGGTCTGGCAGCAGCACCCTGATTTAAAGACTTTTGCACACACAGCATAATAATAGTGACAGCAACACTAACGTTATTTTTTGCCTAAGTGTAATCATGCTGTATTCCAAATAGTTTGGATGTACAGGGAAAAAGCCTACACTGAGTGCACACAATTACTTTATAGATTCATGAATAGCTCTGCCATGTTGGATTGGTTGATTATCATGTGCTTTGGCTCTTTATGCTTTTGTTAGCATATTCTGCCATTTCCCTTTGTCTGGCAGCTCTTCATTCCATGTACAGCCATTTAATGAATACCAGATAGGGCATTATCATGTAGCTATTAATGAATTTGGATGAATATATGCCCCATCCCAAATTGTTGCACTTTCTGTGACAACATTGTTCCTATCCTAGCATCAAGGTTATCAGTCTATGCAATAAAATACTTAGTGAACTCAGAGATAATGAGCACAAGCTGAACACAGAAAATTTTTCTTCAAACTTATAAAAGCCCTCCTATCTTCATCAGACTAATTAACTTCCTTGGTGCCCTTGCCTTTGTGTAACAGGTTAGTATGCATGATGTAAAAAAGATAATTATAACCTGCTTGTAAGAATTTTTTATCCTTAAAAAGCCCCTCACTTCTCTCTGTTATCTTGACCAATTCCTACGCCCAGGGTAAGTGAAACTCCCATTCCTCAGTGTAGATTACATCATTCAAATAAGTGGCAAAATATTGGAAATGATGTTTAAACTTCTATCCCATTATTCTCTGACAGATGTCTGAGGTCCCATGTGACACAAAAGGCAGCACTTTGTAAAAGAAACAGGCTCATGTGGAATAAAGAATATTGTCTTCACTTTAGCCTACTCTGTCAGAGATCAGGCAATAACATTTTGTTAAGTTCATCATGGGAAAATAGCATGTCTTCCTTAACCTTTCTCTGAGTTTAGGTTCATGGGTTCATAGATGTTTACTAGGCTAACAACCGCAGGAGCCTTTTAAGCCTAGCCATGCATCCCAAATCTCTGACAAGTTCTGGTAACCTTGATAAGTGTAAACATGAGCTAGGGAGGTGAAACACTTACAAGCAGGAGCCTGGGAGATGAACCATTTACAGGATGCCTGTGTCCATTAGATACAGGTGCCAAACCAGGGATGAATTTCCTGTTCCCCAAGCAATTGTCCAAGTTACACTTGAATTAGGTTAGGGAGGAACTCTGCTTCACATGGATGAAGAGCCTGTTCCAGAGAAAGGGTAGTAGCTGGGGTAAATTCCTATCTCTCCATCAGGTCCTATTGATATCACAGTTTGTCTACCCTTGACATGAGGTAGGTAATACATTTACAGATTGTTTATTAAATGTATGAAATCATTATGAAATCTAATCGCACCATCCGGTTTCTGCATTAACAAAACAAGGCTATCCTCAATATCTTCAACCCCAGTGTTATCAGTTTTTATATTTCCTTGCTGACAGCCTCTTTTTAAGCTTTAGGGATCCTAAAAAAACTTTAGCCTAACCTTCTCTTCTGCGTTTGTCATGCTTGAATTATTGTAGTTCTTCCTGAGATTACAGAAAAAAATGATTTGTAACACATTTTTCACCTCTCTTTTAAAGAAATGGATGGAAAAAGGTTTCATTTAGCTTTTCCTCAGGATATAGCTATGTAATTTTGTAAAAGCCTGTCACTGAGGTAGCCAATAAACATCTTTGTCTTGTCAGGGTTTTAATACATTGACATGCTAAATATGTTTGAGTTTTCTTTTCACAGACTGACTGACTGTAGTTTACTTCCAGCACTTTCTCTATAATGTCATATGTAATGTGCTAAATGACCAGAAACTTATTCTCCACTGCCACAATAAGGATTAAACTTTTTCCTGCAAGTTGCAATATCCCTCCTGTAGCATTCTTTTTCTCTGCTTTCTGAGACTGTAACATATGCTCTCTCATTATAGGCACAACCATATTTATTACTTCCTGAATTTTGATAATTTGCTTGATACTTTGTTAGGATTTGTTTCTGTTTCTGTGTTTGTTTTGTCCATTTCAATAAACCTATAGTGTTTCTTCCATAGAGTAACTCAAATGGGTTAAGACCAGTGGAAGGTCTAGCTCCCTAATGGCAAATATCATATAGGGTGATATGTTCCTCTATTTAATCCCATTCTTATCAGCCAATCACATCAATGTGGTCTTCATGGCTGCATTAAATATGCCACAGACACATACATTCTGTATGAAAGTTCTAAGCTTTTTAACTTTCAAGGAATGGCAGAGCTCCTTTGAGTTTAGACATTCACGAAGACCATTGGTCACATTAAAATTTCATTAGGGATTCCCATTCTAGAATACAAACACTAGTCCTCTTGCAAGAGGTACAGCAGAAGCTCTACGCACATACTTCTCAACTGTCCAGATTTTTGCCTCATATTTTTATTCAGTTAGTCATAAAATCTGTGGTTTGACAGCAAATCACTGAGGACTGAAGTCACTAAATAATAATATACATTTGAGTTTCAAACTTCCTATCCTTCAGAAAAAGCATGCTAACACAAATCTTGTTCTTCTAGCAACTTTCTATGTTTATAAGAGCAATATTAAAATCTCCCTAGATTTTTAGACCTTTGCCCCCTCCATCATTTTAGTTTTTATCCATATTTCTTGTACTAAGAGGTTTAGAGGCGACACAGTCTCAGGATTGTAGATGTCATAATTCAATGCTACTAAAATACATTGATGCCAACTAGAAGTCTTTTCTAAAAGACCTACCAAATCCATGATGGCTTTGTTAAAGGGAAAATCAGCTAGTGGCAGGCATACAAATGGAGCAGTTTTTTGACATTTCGGACAAGGAACACAAAACCTTTGTATGGCAAAAAAAATAATAATAAAATAAACAAATAAAAATTCCAGGCCAAAAGAACCTAAGTAAGTCTCTCTCTCTCTCTCTCTCTCTCTCTCTCTCTCTCTCACTCTCTCTCTCTCTCACTCTCTCTCTCTCTTTTTCTTATTTTTTTCTCCCTCATGTAACCTAATATATGATGATGGAATATAATCACTACTAAATTTTCTCTTACACTGTCTTGACAAGCCAACAAATTAGGTTATTTATTAAAAAATTAAAAATGAAAGAAGGTGAGTCTCTCTTGCAGTGAGTACAGTGACCTTATATCCTTCATGAAGTCCTTATTTTTTTATTATTTTAGACGGTATCTTTCTTTCTTTTCTTTGTATTTTCATCATGTCTTTCAGGTCTTTCTCGTATCTTTGTATATATTCATCATACTAGTGCAAGGAGGACATTTTCAGATTTTCCCATTCAGACTAGATGCTATTTCAATGAATGTTACGTTTTGGACACATCCCAAAGAAATGAATGCACTGAATGGAAGTTTATAAAAATGTATTTTATAGACCTTTTTTTGTGACACCATTGTGATGTCCCCACTCTGGGAAAGTGATCAAGGAGCCTGAACCCTCACCACTGACACTGGAGAGGGATGTTCACGTGAAATGCAAATGGATACACTCATACAAATGCAGACCTCTCTGCATCAAGCACAATTTCCCTTAAGAGCACTCAGGGAACAAGCTCAGTCTGGGGGCTGGTTTCTCTATATATCTGTCCAGACCCCCAGTAAGACACCCCACTAGCACAGTTTAGAGTTGAGTCTTTAGCTGGGGTTCCAAACTAAGTCCTTCCATTTCCTCTCTGTGAAACCAGTGCGTTGTGTCCCTGCTCCAAGCAACTGACGCACACACTCTTTGAGATTTAATTTTTACACAACACACACACACACACACACACACACACACACACACACACACACCTGGGAAAGGCTGGCACAGATTACCCGCTCTACCGACTTTGCCCAGACTATAAGGTAGATTCACTGCCACCAGTGAATTACTATAAGGCTCTTAAAAGGGTATCCAATTATACCAAGCAAAATTAATATTAATACAAATAGTAATGTTGACCAAGCAGCCAGCTGTGCAGGAGAGGCCAAAGTTATGACCAAATAAGTATGTGCAAATACTCTCAAAACTTAAATATCTTTCTAAAGGGACAAGCCACAGTGAGAAGTTTAAATATATTTAATAATAAATAATAAAATAAGATGAAAATACTAAATATCTGTTTACAGTAAACACCAGAGTTGCAATCACATGCAATATTAAAAATAACACCAATGGAAAATTTCACACAGTTATAGAAAAACAATACTTCTAATCTATATTTTCCTGACTAATCTAAAAGAACTACTGTTCCCTAGTTAAGTTACTTACTACTGCAAAGTAAGATGATGTGGATGAGGGTCTTTCTAGTCAGGTTTCCAAGAACATACTACAGAAAGCTGAGATCAAGCTCCTACTAATATTTAAATATTATTTTTGGCTTACAGAATTACATCACACACATCTGGGCATCTGACTCTGTTTCCCATGATATCACCAACACTAGAAGCTGAGAGGATTTTAGCATCTATGTGTTATCATACACACAGATAGAGCTTTGGCATCACACACATTTGGTCATCTAATTCTGTTTCCCATGCTATCAGCAACACTAGAAGCTGACAGGATTTTACCACCTATGTGTTACCATACACACAGATATAGCTCTTCTCAGATCTTCTGGAAGTCATAAAACCATACAGCTATTTCCCTCTTCCTACAGGAGCTGCCAACTATTCTCTAACACAGATATTGGGTCCCTGGCTCCATTCAAAACTGTGGAATAACATTTTTATTGCATAACCCATAAATGAATTTAATTTCAGGAATATTTTGCAAAGTCATTTGGATTGAGATTAACCTATTCACTTCCAGTATATGCTGTTTCAATGTATACATTTAATTCAGTTACAATAATACACATACATTTCTTCCTGCTAGCAATGTGAAGGATAGTGCTTGTTTTTTTTTTTTAACATGATCGAAATTCCAAAGGTCATATATATATATATATATATATATATATATATATATAAAGGCATAAAAAAAATATATATATATATATATATATATATATATATATATATATATATATATATATATATATATATATGTATATATGGTTTTCTATAAAAACTTGAAAACTGCATTGGTCAAAAGGCATGTGGTCGACTTGCAGTTTCAAAGTTGGCAGAATGTCGAACTTAAATGAATTGACTACACTACAGTGAATGGGTAGTGTAAGTTGAGCATTTGGGTTCGACATTGTGCAGGAGGATCACGGATCAATGAGGAATATGGAAATTAGACCATTTCCTAACTGAAGTACAATTGCAGAGTTGGTATATTTAATGTGCAGGGGGTGTGGGGGCACAGCCCCCCACATGGAGGGTGCAGGAGGCCATAGCCCACTTGCAAAATAGTAGAATTAGTGTACAGCTGACTGTACAGTTTAACGGTATGTTAATGTGCATAACAGGAGGTGAGTGCCATCACTCTCTCTATATATATATATATATATATATATATATATACATATATATATATATATATATGGGTATGTATCACTTCACCTAAAACTCATTTCTCCTAAACTCATTTCACCAAGACCATATTACCTAACGTTCATTTCACCTAAAACTCAATTCACCTAAAACTGATTTCACTGACAAGTAGTACAATAAGGCAAATCAAAGGTATATGTCCTTTTTCCCACTGTAGTGTGATCCTGGTGATAGTATATATAGTAAGGGGGTGTGTGGGGGCCACCTAGTTGGCTTTTACCAAATAATGTAATATTAAACCAGACAATATAAAACCAAAATAATATATATATATATATATATATATATATATATATATATATATATATATATATATATATATGGGTCTACTTCACATGTTCACATGACTGAAAACTGAAAATACTGATTTTCATTTGACTGAGACCACAACACCTAATTTTCAAAATACTGAAAACTCATTTGGTTGAGTCTCATTATACTGAAAGATGATAATGCTGAATTTCAAAATAATAACTAATAAATTCAATTCCATAATTACTAGGAATACAGGTGAACAATTATTTTATATACACAGTGAACATATGTTTGATCATTAGTAAACTGTATGATTTTAACTTAAAAATATCATGTGTCCCTAACAAAAGATGCCAGTTTCTGAACCTAAGGATTAAGTATTTTATCCAGGTACACTGATATACTTTCTGTTACATGAACAGTTCCTACTACAGTAGGCCTCAATGATATTTAACGTAGTTTGGGAATCCGAAACAAAACACCATTTCTTGGATAAGAAACAGTTAAATAATCAAAAACACTCCCTGTGTAAATATATCTAACACTACTTTAAGAATATATTAATACATATAATGTACATCAGACTCTGCAATTTCTTAATATTCTTTCATACTATACAATATTTGCTATGGCTTCTGAATATTCCTTCTTAACATAACTCTCCAACAGAATACAAGAGTGCTTCTTTGCTCTGTTATATATATCCTCATTGACTATGTGCTGATATATTGAAAAGCACAAGCAATGAAACACAGCTGATTGATGCCTACTTTTCAATAAACTAATTACCAAAAATATAAAAAAAGATCAAAATAGGAAAACAAACTGCTTGCCTTTTGCCTTTTTGCATTTGGTTAAACAAACCCTACAACTAAATCTTATGGGTAGGGTTAGGGGTAGAGTTATAGTGTATTGATAAAAATGGGCAAGGGGCTGTTTATGTATCTGAAGAGGTTTTTCTGCAACCCTATCACTATAGTACACACTCAGATAAATACCACATACAAAAGCACACATGCACAACAATAAATCGATCTTATTCACTATCCTTTGTACACACACACACACACACACACACACACACACACACACACACACACACACACACACACACACACACACACACACACACACACGCACACACATATGTATGCACACACATATGTATATATACACACACACACGCACACACACGCACACACACGCACACACACGCACACACACGCACACACATATGTATGCACACACATATGTATATATACACACACACACGCACACACACACACACACACACACACACACACACACACACACACACACACACACACACACACACAAATATTCCCACCCCAAATGCACAGACTTTCAGTATATCTAAAAGTGTTATAATCAAAATCCCAAACTCACTTTTACCTAACCCAGATACAGCCATCCCTCTTTTTTTCAACATGCTCAGTACGGGATAATAACTTCTCTTGATGAATTTTCCATGAAATTTACTCAGTCATTAAAACTGACAGTTTAACTGACTGAAGTGAATTGACTACACTGTTGTTGCACCTTACTTACATTTCCTCCTTGCTTTTCATACCTTCCCTCAGTACAACTATCTGCCTACTGATATAATAGTTCCCTGCTTAATTATAAATGTCTAAATGGCACGTATTATTTCTGTGTGCTGCATGTTGTCCATTGCCCCTGACATATGATCATTTAAAAGGCAGTATAACTGAACAATAAAAATGAAATGATAATAGCATAGATCTGATCTTATAAACATTCTCAGCAATTTAACAGATTTGTCTTGGAAACAGTGTAACTACAACTTATTTTCAAAGTATTACCTTTTAATATAGTACTTGATTAGTTGCAGCTTACAACTACTATTTTGCAATGTTTATACTTGTGTGAAGCAATTTTATGCCCTACTTGCTATCACAAACTCTGTGGTTTCATAACATTGCCTAATCTATTTTTGCACATCTTGCACATATATGCCCATGCTCATACCCCGTTGCACAATCCACAGTTATTAAATTCTTATTCTCTCCAAGGCCACAGATGTTACATATTTACCTCACTACTCGTGAATATTACTGATCAAATAAATACATTTGCTATACTCTTACAATTTTCTGCAGACTACAGAATAAATTTGCTTTTAATTTATGATGTGCTCATTTACCTTGCCTTACAGCTGTTTATAGGCACAAGATTAATTAATCTGTGCAAAATTCTTTTTATCCATGGTTTGTTTACTATGACACTTACATGATAAAGCCTTGTTTAACTTTATGACAGTGTCTTGATGTACCTCTATGCAGCTATCTCATATGTAATTATATCCATATATGCACTCTATAATGCGATTCACCTTGATTTTATTTCTTATTTTACAGGCAGCAATGCCATTAATGACCACTCTAAGTCAGAAATAAGCTGCTCATGTGGCTGATCACAGGAAAGCATTAAATTAGAGGTCCTATTTTTTTTTTTTTTTTTATCAAAGTGCTTCTATAAACTATTCTTTTTAAATTCACGTTTCTCTCACTTGTTTGCAGTTAATTTTTAAATACTAATAAATTCATTGGTCAGCATAGTAACAGAGTAGTTATCATTGTTCCTTCTAGTAATATGGTTCTTTCCTTATGTTCTTAGGGTTTTGCCTTTTGTACAGAAACTACATGTCTACTTATATCCATGCCATACTATACCATACCTGATCTATATCACATTGCTGAATCATAATAAATCGAACACCAATTCAGTGAACATACTATTCATCTAACAAACTTTTCAATGTAAAATTTCCTAGGGAAAACTGATGGTAGTCCGCCCTAGCAACTGTAAACAAAACCATAAAACCTAACACCTATGCAGGTGGGGAGCTACCCCCACACCCCCCAAACTAAATATACCAACTCTGAAATCGCACTACAGTGGAGAAAAGGGCAAATTCCAGATGGTGGAAAACCATCGGTTTGCCCTAGGAAACTTTTTACTGAAAAGTTAGTTCGATAAATAGTATGTTAGCTAAATGGGTGCGCGATGAAGAAGCATTTGCTTAATTGTGATTAGATTATGTGATATAGACCCTACCATGCCACACCATACAATGCCATACCACACCACAACATATCTTACCATACCATACCACATCACACCATACAATACCATACCATACCATACCATACAGTACCACACCATATCATACCATAACATACCACACCATTCCACACTGCACCGCACCATACCATACCATACCATACCATACCATGAGAGAATAGTTGATTCTTTATACTCTCCATCGGTATATAGACTAAGAATGCGGTGGGGGGGGCAAGGGGTTGGTATCTATCTATCTATAGATAAATAGATGGATAGACATAGACAGGTAGAGATAGATAGATAGATAGACAGACAGATAGATAGATAGATAGATAGATAGATAGATAGATAGATAGATAGATAGATAGATAGATAGATAGATGGGTTCTATTCAAGTGTTCAAACTATCAGCTGGAGAATTCAAAATTAATTTTTTGAATATTGTAGGTGCTTAGGTGCATAAAATCATGGTACAGTGGGAACTGGGGAATTTGCTCTTTCCCCACTTTAGTATGGTCTCAGAGTTAGTATATATAATATATATATATATATATATATATATATATATATATATATATATATATATATATATATATATATATATATATATATATATATATATATATATATATATATATATATATATATATATATATATATATATATATATATTTTTTATTTATTTATTATTGTGTGTGTGTGTGTGTGTGTGTGTGTGTGTGTGTGTGTGTGTGTGTGTGTATATATATATATATATATATATATATATATATATATATATATATATATATATATATATATATATATATATATATATATATATATATATATATATATATATATATATATATATATATATATATATATATATATATATATATATATATATATATCTTGCCCACCCTATGCAACATAAATAGTTTTTGTTTTGCTTTGAATCTTTCTAATTCAAACTGTTTTACTTTATATCTTAGT
>NC_056741.1:206521426-206601426 GCF_019279795.1 Protopterus annectens
ATCTGATGAACTGCATTTGCTAACTGTACTTTTGACAATATATGCTGAACTGCTGAGGTACTTGCAGGGCCTATTTGGACGTCATGCTTTGCCTTTTTGAAGACTGTAAGAACATAATTTTACTGGAACTGCTTCACTATTGAAGTAAGTATTGCACTATCCTTCTTTGAGAAATACTTCTACACTACAAAATATGTAATTATTATACATAAACTATAAATGTCAAAATCAAGCAGCAAAAAAAAAAAAAACATGATATAAGTGCAGTATGGCACTTGGCACCATGCATGGTCAGATATCACCGCACACCAAGGATTGAAAGGATTTTGGGCTTATGAGTCACAACACAACAAGAATGTGCGCATACGGTAATATCTGTAGCATGCACAGTCCCCTCATGCCTTTTTGCATACATATTGTGGCAAATGAGACTCAGAATACCCAGTCTCCTTATTTCTAGTGCAGTTTATTTTCAGTATACAAAATCAGAAATGACATTCTCTTTCCAGCAAGAAATGAAAACAATCACACTTTTTGCTTGCATTCCAGTTCTGAGTTTGTCCAGTTAATGAAGTTCTGAAGTTCTGTTCTGGTTCTCAGCTACTGTTGCTCTGGTTATGCTGCCTCACAAACACGTAATTAAGTTCCTAGTCACAGGTAAATCTACAGGCAGGTTTTTGGTATCTTGGAGGTAAATCGATAGTTATTCTCCTGGTACTCTGCTGCATTTTCTGATTAGGGTTTCCCAAACTTCTCTACTCTTGGATTTGAAAATCTCTCCCAAATACAGGAAAAATTCTCTTCTGTCTTTCTGGATTACAGGTTTGTTTTTAACATCATTTCAACAAGTGATCAGATAAAACTCTGTCTCTACATGCTTTACTACCTAAAGATGTTGTCTATATGCATGACCATTATAATAACACTGTATTGTATGGTGTATACATTACATACATACTATGCACACATGCATGCATATCATTGCACAGGCCTGAGTATCTGTGGAGATAGATATGCTGTTTTCTGTTCCATTTCATTAATCAGGTTCTTTATACTCAAGGGCTGGTGACCAAGACTTACTTTAACACCTTTATTGAATTATCACTTAATACATACACAAACATACATTTGTATAAAAGAAAATAAACCATTTTAACATTAATACAATTATCATCAATCAAGCATTACATAAATCAATTAATTCCTGCCATACCTTAAACCTCACTCCTCCTCCAGATAATTATTCTGCACATACTGCTCTCACACATTTTTCCGCATTTAGTATTCCACAAATTTCATAGGTTCATAGGTTGGTACTAGGCTATCGGCCCTAGGGCCTATACAAGCCTACCCATAACAATTCTCTGGCTATTTCTTCCCACAATATTTACTTCCCTGGACCCCTGTCTAGCAGACTTGTCAGAAAAAAACAAAAATTTTTTAGTAGGGAACACCAGAAATATTTGGCTAAAATATGGAATTTTACAAAACTTGGAACAGTTGAGAGGCTTAGCTGCCAGATGGAAATTTGCAGAACGATCTACAAAAACAAAAACTGAGATAATGAAAAATAGTACAACATAATGGACAGCAACACACAAGAACTTACACATACAAAGTCTGAGATTGCAGTCTCTCTCTGACTATTTCCTTTTTTCAGAGATATGGAGATCTCAGAGTTGGTATGTATAAAACCATATTTTTGGTGTCATACTCATGGTTAGCCCAAAGAATAGTCAGCTGGTGTAAGGGAATTGCAGAAAGGTTCTATAACAGCCTTTGACATGCTGTTCACATTATAAAATGTTTAGATGCAACTTACATCTCAAGAAATTTATCTTATGTTTTAACTGATACACCAGGCACCAGGGAGCATGTATAAAATTAAGACATAAACATTAAAGGTGCTTCCTCATAATAAGCAATCATATGGGAAAAGTCTAAAATTACTACTGAAAAAAAAAATAGTTCTCCTGCTTTTAAGTATAATGGTGACACAGACTCAGTATCACAAAATTCACAATAAAGTCAGCTGGAATAGTTCAGAAATTAAAATGAAATAAAAAGAAAATACTGCATTCACTTTTTTAATGTTCTGTAATGAGATTGCTTGCAGTTACATACTGAACCAACGATTGCATTATAGAACATTAAAAAACTAAATGCAAAATAAGAAATTATGGAGTATGACAATAGACTATCTTTGGTTAACAGAAGCATATAAACAAGAGCGATGGAGAATAGTAACCACATACTTTAAATAAAAATAAAATAAAATTCCACACTAGCACTTTATAATCCCACAATAAAATAGATGAGTACAGCAACTGATGAGAGAAAAATAGTTTCCTCAATTGCACATCCTGTTTTTAATGCATGCCAAGGAAGGGTTGAAAGGCTCTGCTGTATACATAATTTAAAGAGGCGTTTCCAGGGTAAAAGGACTGAAGGGGGCAGTACCTGGGTGGTACTTCAGCAGCAACATAGGGAAAAACAAGGGACGTTATTATCGAAGTGCTGCAGTGCCCATACATTCTAAACAGCACTGTGAGATAGTTACAAGTTCATAGGTGTTTTCCAGGCTAATGACCATAAGGAACCTTTTCAGCCTAGTCATGCATCCCAAATCTCTGACAATTTCTGGTACCCTTATAAGTGTAAGCAGGGGCTTGGGGGATGAAACATTTCCAAGCAGGGGCCTGGGAGATGAATCATTTACAGGTTGCCTGTGTCCATTAGAGACATAGGTGCCAAGGCAGGGATGAATTTCCTGTTCCCATCCAATTGTTCAAGTTACACTTGAATTGGGTTATGGAGGAACTCTGTTTCATATGGATAGGGAGCCTGTTCCAGAGACTGAGTGATCTTTGTGATAAATACCTTTCTGTCCAGCAGGTCCTATTTGGAGGATGGCTGGCAGTACCAGAGATCCATATAGGAGGGTTGAAGAAAAATAGTGAAAATTATGATTTTCACAAGCAGTAGGAATATTCAGGTTTATATCATAAACTTGAAAGACTAAAACATCGAATGACATTTGTTTTCTATGTAATTTTTTTCCTACCCTTTACTAAAGATCCCACTTCCAGTTATTTCATCTTTGTTACAATATTCTGTGCTTCAGATATAATTGGTTTATTCGTTGGTTTCTGTTTCCTAGTAATTGCTTTTTGGCATCCACAAAAATACCCAGACTTACTTTGTCATGAAAAAAAAGAGTTTTACTGACAGATGCTGTGAAATTCCTATAGATTTCCAGGACTTAGTGAAGCCTAATAATTTTAAAAGTACATTAAAATAGCCACCTTAAACTGTGACATTTTATAATATATTGTTTGTTCATGTTATTCTGGTTCTGCAACCTTTTACATCATAAATAATGCACTACTCAATTGTATATATTCAGTTTTATGGTTTTGTATTTGTTTTCTATAATTTTGTCATTTTAGAAAGTCTACACTAAACTATACAACTAACAAATCCTAACATAAATATTATTTAACCTTCTAAAAACATATCATAAATAATATGACTAGATTAATATAGAACAACAGCAGGAAGTCACTTAGAAAAAGTTAATTTATAACATCTTCTATGATCATGTCCTTGTTTTTGACCATGCATTGATTGACCATATTTGACATGTGACTTAGTTATATGCATGAATAGGCTTGTTGAGAGAATCATGTAGGAAACAGAAGAAGTTCTATATAAGACAATGAAGGTGTTAACTAGCAGTTTGTTATTGTAATAAAGCTACTGTGGTTCACCTTTTAGACATAGTGCACAGTGTAACTTATTTATTTTGGTGTACATGGTAAAGTTTGTTTATTTATTTTTTTATTTTATTTATTGCAGTTGGTTTACCAGGATAGTCCATTGGGCCATTGAAGAACCCGTTTTCAATGGAGTCCTGGGGAGAAAAGCTCCAAAATGAAAAATAAATGTACATTACAGTAATTATTAGGTACATAATATAAAAGAACATGAGCTCCAAAAAAGAAAATAAATGTGCATTACAGTAAATATATATGTACATACTATAAAAGAACATAAGCAAAACATAATTGTACTTAACATTTGACAGTGGCAATCTTGGTACAGGCTAATGAAGGAATAAAAGCAAAAATATAAATGCATTTTAATGAACAAACATAGTAGAAGAATAGAATAGAATGGTGGTACAGGGAAAGGTAGAGTTGGTTATGAGGGGTGGGTACAATGGGTTTATAATATACACTAGTGGTGGACAGACAAGGATCATGGTCAAATGGTGCCCTAGGGAGAGTAATGGACAAAGGCCCCTCCTCTGGTGCAATTCCAGTGTCCCATTATGTGGCCATCTCTCCACAGTTACCATAGGCACTGTTCACTCCTGTCAGAGTGCAGACTATTTTTTTTTTTTACTTTTAGAATGATTACACAGATTTAGATTTAATTTAAAACATTTATTTCAACTTTTTAGAGAACAAGCATGTTCAAACAATGCAGGCCATTTGGTAAACAATGCAAAAGTCTCATATTGACAACACATAGCATGACCAACAGTAAATATCTCTTCACTTGACAAAAGCCTTAGCATGAGCAACAGTAAACTTCTCTTCCTTTGAAATTCACATAGGTTCATAGGTTTATACTAGGCTATCTGCCCTAAGGCATTTATAAGCCTAGCCCAAAGTTTTGTGGTTTACACCACCCCTTATATGAAAAAATACTGTGCCCATTAGTTTGTTGTGCCTCTGTCCAGCAGTGACCCAGAGATGATTCCCGGGGTAAACCTACGATCTCCCATCCACAGGTCAAGATTTCTCTTGAACAGAGCCAGCGAGGTGCTCTGCTTTAATTGACATTAATTGAAAATGCATTCAAATTCACATTGCAAATGTACTAAAACTGTTATTGAAAATGTATTGAAAGTGACATTCATTGAAAATGCATCTGGCCAGTGGCAGGTGCTGTGTACCTTGGGTCATGGTCTGTTTTCAAACCAAACATCAACTGCCCAACCCGTACACACATTTTTTGGGCCCATGTATAAATGCATGTGTTCTTTGATTCACCTTTCTGATTTTTTTTAATTATATTTCTTGTTTAATACAGCAACATTTGTTACAGTGTATTTGAAAATTGTAACTGTGAACATTTGTCAAGTAAGCAGATAAAAACAGCCATAGTAAAGTATTCCATTTTGATTTACACAAATACACATTAGTCCTGCAAAGACAGACTTATTAGTTATCATCTCATCATGGTCATACAAGACAGTATTATAATATTGAAAAAATATATTGCAGTAGCTGATGAAAAAAAGGCATTACTGTTTAGGTAGAAATACAGTTTACAAGGGAAAAGAGAGGAGGTGCCTGCATATTTAGGTAAAATAGTAAAGGAGGATATTAGTATAATAAGGGAAATGAAAAATGTCAAAGGAGGTTAAAAGACCACAAGAGGAAAGTATGTGTATTGTAGTACAGCATAGGGAAAATATTGTATAAGATTGAAAAGAAGGAAAATAAGAGAGGATTGAAATAAAAAAAATTCTAGAATGAGTTAAGGAAGAATTTGAAAAAAAAATAAGTATCAGTAAATTAGATAAAGTACTAAAGGAAGTAAAGGTTGATTAAGTTATGAGGCCCACATGGTAAGAAATTAATAGACTGTCAAAAATGTATTTTCTCAATGTACTGAATGAACGGTTGAAGGAAAGGTTTGATTGGGAAGAGTTATATGGTGGCATATTACAATGTATACGGAAGAACAATTAAATAAAAAATGGAAACCATCACACATATTAACACCGATTTTAAAATTTTAACATTTTTATTTTACATTTGTTAACTGGGGGTGTCTGACTGAGATGAAAAGGCCCTTTTTCAGCAGAGGTCCGGGGAGAAAGCTCCACATAGAAAAATTACAGATACATTTAGTTATTTAGACATGGTCAGTATACACACAAATTACAAAAGACATGTTTTTGCAGTGGTATGCAGCACATCAACAGTTACAGTGGAGAGAACAAACAAAAAATATTAATTTAAAAATAAAGGTAATTAATAGATTTGTGGTGTACAGCTGAAATTTGGAACATAGGTAGAATACATACATAGTGTACAGGTGCAGTACATACATTGTAGATTAGCCAGTGTTTGTGAGTAAGTTTAAAAACTATTATGAAGTACTCTAGGTTTAGAATGTGTATCTTATCTGCTTTCACTAGCCCGGGGAGCAGCCATGGTACTGTCAACTTTACTTGAGATGTTGCCAGATGAGGTCTTTAAAGGAGGCTTTGTACAATGTGTTTTGAATGCTAGTGGGGACAGAGTTCCATTTATTAGCCACTGAACTACTATATAGTGCATCTCCAAAGCTATTGTAGCTGTTGGTGACTTCTAGTAGTAGTTTGCTTGACGATCTAAGAGGCCTTTTGGCTGACTGATGTTGTACTAGGTTTTTGAGGGCAGGACACTTATTGGGGAGGTGATAGATCGAATGACAGAGGCAGAGCTGATTGTAGGTTAGGAGGTTGGGCAGTTCAAGCCAGTGGATCTGTCTCAAAACAGTACAGTGATGAGTTCTATATGAGCAATTTGCAGAAAAGTGGGCAATTTTGTTATAGCAGGCTTCTATTTTGCTTAGTTCAGTTTTGTTGTGATTAGTCAGAATAGGAGATGCATAAAGTAGGGAGGATAGAAGTTGGGAGTGAGCAATGGCTGATCTTGTGTTGTTGGTAAGAAATGGTTTGATACGGTAGAGGGATCCCAGTTTGGCATGTACGTATTTAATAGTTAAGTTGAGATGACTATCAAATTTTAAGTGGGAGTTTATGGTTATTCCCAATAGCTTAGCCTGTGCCACTGGAGCGACTGGAGTCATTTTTGTGGAGTAGGCAGTGAATTGACTTTTATCAGTGTTTTTGTTAGAACTGGTTATAATAATAAGCTGAGTTTTCTTTGGATTGAGGAGAAGTTGGGCTTTGGTAAGGTAGTTTTCAACGTCAGAGAATGCTAGCTGAGTTGTTTGCACAGGGCAGGAATGTTTTGTGCAGCACAGATTAAGGTAGTGTCATCTGCATACTGAATGATAGATGCATGCTGTGTAGAGGTATGGAGGTAATTTGTGAAGATTGTGAATAGTAGTGGTCCTAAGCTAGAACGCTGTGGGACTCCTATAGTTATGGGCAGCTGAGGAGAGAGAGAATTTTCCCATTTCACAGCTTGGTAACTGTCTATTAAGTAGCTTTGGAACCAGGTAAGAGTGACATTTGATAGGTGATATTGGTTTTGTTTCTTTAGCAGGATTTGGTGTGAGACTGTGTCAAATGCTTTGGACATATCCAAAAAAAGAGTTGACACCTGCAGGCCTTCATTTCTGAGACAGTTTACTGTGTCTGTGAAGCAGAGGAGGGCTGTAGTGGTGCTATGGTCAGGTCTGAAACCATGCTGAGTAGGTGACAGGATGTTGCTGTCTAGGAGATATTTTAGCACCTGGGTATGGACAAATTTTTGTAGGATTTTGGCCGGGGGGGGAGAGTAAAGCAACGGCTCTGTAGTTATTAAGTTCAGTGGAGGTCCCACTTTTATGCATGGGTGTAACATAGGATATTTTCCAGAGTTTGGGCACATAGTTTTCAACAATTGATCTGTTTATGAGAGTGAAGATTGGGATAGCAATAGCATCTGCTGTGAGTTTCAAGAAATAGCTGGGGAGTAGGTCGGCTGCTGTTGATGAGGTTTTTAGTTTGGAGAGCATGCTTTTGATTGAAGTGGTGGAAACTGTTTTGAGGGTAAAGCTTGTATTAGTGTTATTTGTGTTGGGGATAGTGAGGAAGGAACTCTCCTGTGATACTAAGGATAGAATTGAGTTCACAAAGTGGGAGTTGAATTGCGTTTCAATGGGAACTTTAGTGTCAGAGGTGGTTGGTTTGGGGGTAGCCTTTTGGGTGGGTTTTAGTAGCTGGTTTACATTTTTCCAAAATTTTGGGGGGTTGTGTTGGTATTTAGTTTGTAATGTCGAGTAGTAGGATTTTTTGTCCAGCCTAATGCATTTTTTTTGCATGGTTGCGCAGTTCTTGGTACTTAGTTAGACTTTGTGTTTCTTTGTTTTTTTGATAGTAAAGCCAGGCAGTGTCTCTGGACTTGAGGATTTGTTTGGTTCCTTTACTGAGCCAGGGGTTTGTAGTAGTACTAACCTTGATTTTGCGCAATGGAGCAACAGTGTCTAGGTGTTGTAGAAATGTTTTGTTGAAATATGCTACAGCCTGGTCAAGTGAGAGGGTTTTTAAGGGGGTCCAGTCACAGTTACAGAGTAAAGTACTGTGGACCTCAGGAGATAATTTTTTTGTGTTTCTAGTGGATATATAGTTAGTGGTTTTTGCATATGCTTGTTCTACTACGTATAAGGTATATTATGTTATGGTCACTTAAGGTGTCTGGGAGACTGCCTGTGTGGGGGTACAATGTGGGGTTGTTAGTTAGCACCCAGTCAAGGATGGATTCTCTTTTAGATTTTTTATCACATCTAGTTGGAATTTGGACTAGCTGCTGGTAGCCATGGAGATTTATTAGATTACTTGGTGGTGCTGATATGCAGATGAACCAATCTAGGTTGAAATAACCCAGAATAAGGGTTTTCTGTGAGTATGTGGATACCAGGATAAGAAGTCTTCAAAGCTAGCAGGTGTATTACCAGGTGGAATATAGATCACAATTATGGTGATGACCTTTTTAGGGTGACGTTGAAGTTGTGAGATAAGTATGTCCCAATTATTGGGGGAGGGGTAGGAGTTTGGTAATTGATGTACAGTTAAGTTGGACTTATACAGTAAGGCAGTTCTACCCCCTTTACGAAGTGGTCCACCTTGTCTAATGATATTGTAGCCAGTAGGGAGAACTTCTAAGTTAGCTATCTTTTTATTTAGCCAGGTTTCTGTTAAAGCAACTATGTCTGGGGAGTAGTGTACTATTGTGGCCTGGAGTTCAGTTATTTTATTTTTGATACTTCTAATGTTAATATTTAGCATTAAAAGATGGTTTGTTTTACTGCTGTTAATGATTTGCCAAGGGATGAAGATAGTGGGGGTGTTATGTTCTGACATTTGTTTTGGAGCAGTTTGTGCTGGACAGGATGGATATGGGCCTGGGTTGGTTATAATAATACAGAGGAGAATGTAAGGAAGGATGATGGATATTATGGAAGAAAGTATATATGGTATAAAAGGGGAGGGATGTCAAGAATTGCTATTGGCTGTGAGAGAAATTATGGATGATATTATAAGTAAAAGAGAGGATGTGAAACTTAAAACAAAAACATGATACCAAAAGTGCACCACAAAGAACAAATAACCAAGAGACATATCCTGTACTGTCATGTGAACATGGATGTAAAAGGTGATATCAGCAAGGCATTCAATACAATAGGACATGGTAATTTGTGAGATGCTATGGAAAAGTTTGGAACAGGAAATAGAATTAGGAAAGTGTGTATGGCAACATAACACAATAATGGAATGAGAGTGTTAGTAAATGGGCAGCTGAGTAAAGAAATATGCATGAAGTGTGGTATAAGAGAATGATGTCTCTTGAGTGGACTATTGTTTGCATTGGTAATGAATAAGATAGTGAGTAAAGTAGATTAAAAAATAAAATATGTTAGACGTGATATGAAAGGATGTGGTTTTCAAGTAATTTTGACATACACAGATAATAGAGTTGTAATTGCCAAGAACAAAATATGGATGAGGGTAGGATTGGTTTATCTGAATGAATTATTAATCCAACAAACCACTCCGACTCCAATAACTATAGCCCAAACGTATTTTATTCACAAAATATAAAAATTAAATAATTTAACGTTTGGGCTATAGTTATTGGAGTTGGAGTGGTATGTTGGATTAATAGTTGTGTTTGTGCCACTCTTCACCCTTGGTTTTTATTATCTGAATGAATGTTTAAACAAAATGGAAATGGCCATGAATAAAGATAAAAGTGAGGGTTTGGGTCATGTGGTGAAAATTTGGAGTAAGTATTTTTCAATGAATGAATTGTCTTTGTTAGGGATAAAATTTAGAAAAATGATATAGTTATGACACAATGAGATGGCTTGATATAAGAAATGATGGAAATATGTCTTCTGGGGAGGACGCATACATTAGCATTCAGGGAAAAGGTTTATCTAGGGAATTCTGTATTAAGAGAAAATAGTGTATATATATATATATATATATATATATATATATATATATATATATATATATATGGGTCTACTTCATAAGATCGACAGACCATTTGATCGACATTCACTTGGTCGACAGCTCATTTGATCGACAACCAGTATTCAAGGCACTCAACAGGGATTTGCCCTCCTCCCCAATGTTGTGCGACCCTGGAGTTGGTATATGTGGTTAGGAGGATGTGGGGGATGTTTAAAACATGAAAATACAACAGAACTACACATTTTAAAGAAAATAGGTGGGGAGCTTCGCCCACCACACACCCAACTATATATACCAACTCCAGGGTCACACAACATTGGGGAGGGGGCAAATCCCAAGTTTTTGCCTTGAATACTGGTTGTCGATCAAATGTGCTGTCTACCAAATGAATGTTGATCAAATGGTCTGTCGATCTTATGAAGTAGACCCATATATATATATATATATATATATATATATATATATATATATATATATATGTCAAGTGTTTATATGATCTCAGAAAAATATGAAAAGCAAATTTTTCAACTGTTTTCTTTCATACTGGCTTCAGGAATAAACCCAGTGAAAACCAGTGCACTGTTTATGACTGGAGATAAAAGAGGAATTGGGATTACTGAGCCCATTTGTTTATTCTGCTTCTTTAAATTTGCATAGAGTATTATAGTTGATAAAGAAAAAGAATGATAAATTATTAGTGAGAATGTTTAAAGTAAGTACAAAACAGTTCTGGGAGATTATAAGAATGCAAAAACAGAGACATATAACATACAAATGATGGAAATAAAAATTATCAAGAAAAAATGCTAAGATGGAAAATAAAAATTGATGATACAGAGAAAGATAGGATATAGTATAATAATATGATGAAACAATATTATTTACATCCATGGGAAAATTTACCAGAAGACGTTATTAAAGCCATTAAAGTAATAAACAGTAGTTTCATAGATTAGTACTAAGCTAACTGCCCTTGCGAGCCATTTTAAGCCTAGTCAGTTATCCTTTGTGAGACTCAAACCCTGCACCTTGTACTTGCAAGGCAAACACCTTAACCATTAGGCCACCCTCCCAACCCTGGTGTACCAAGATAGTAGAGATCACAGTTTTCTATGCAGACTGGAAATAAATAAGTTGCCAGTAAAGAGGAATATGTGATTATAAAAAAGAAAGTTGAAAGAATGTGTTTACTTTGTGGGGACGAAGAAACAACAGGGCCGTTTTTAAATGTAAATGAATGGTAAAAACTCTGGAAAAAGTTCTGTGAATAATTATTTTTTTGAGGATATTAATGAGATAAACAACAAAGTTATTATTATAAAAACCTTGTGTATAGGAACGTGAGGGCTTGTAAGTCACAAAAATACTGCATTCCTCTGCAGACACCAGCAAGTAGTACAAAGCAAAACCAGAAAGCAGTCCACAACGTCCAAAACGATAAAAAACCTTCTTCATGAATATTTTATTGTTTAATTAATTGGTTTGAACAACACCCTGTTGTTAATTGTTGAAGCTATTTAATGACCGTGTGATGTGTATGCTGCTACAGTCTGAGGAAGCCATTCTGGTGAAAGCGCTTACTACTGCATGCAATAAAGAAGGTTTTTTATCGTTTTGGACGTTGTGGACTGCTTTCTGGTTTTGCTTTTTATTTGCCATTGCTGCCTAGTACTACTTGCTGGTGTCTGCAGAGGAATGCAGTATTTTTGTGACTTTGCGAACAAGCAGTGTTGAGTTTTACAAGCCCTCACGTTCCTGTACACAAGGTTTTTATTTTTATGCTACATGTTTTAACAGGAACGTGGTCTCTCTGTGCTTGCCTTTTATTCTTGACAAAGTTATTATTATGATTATGCATGGATATTATAAGAACAAGAAGAAAGAATATGTGAGAAGGGTAGATAAAATTTTATTTTATGCAATATGAGTTATTTGAAATGAAATATTGAATGAAATGTTGATTAATGGGAAATGGATTTTGGCAGATATATTGTGAAAAATTAGATTATGGTTGTGGAACAAGGGATGGGGGTCAATTATAAAAGAATAACAATAACAATGCTATAAGAAAAATGATAAATAATAAAAAAATAGAAATATGTATATATCTGCCTGTAGGTACATACATTTTGCAAATATGTACATATGTAAATAATGTTTTTCTGTTGTTTTAACTAAAGGACCCTTACTCTTTTTGATGTGTTATGGGATCTTTTACATCCACCTGAGCTAACACAAACTCAAGGAGACCTTGGTTTAATGTCTCATTCAAAGAATAATACATTCTGGCATGCAGTAACCCACCTTATGCTGCATTACAATGTCAACACTCCTTCTGCTTGATGTAGGAATAGAACCACAGCTTTCTGCACCAAAAGCAATTGCGCTACCTGTTACAACATTGACACTGTGAATAAGATGAATGTACTTTATTGGTAGCTTTGGGTAGGCTAGAGAAAATCATATAAAGATCACTAGCATCATACCATAATATCTAGCCATGTGTAGCACAGTTCAAATCAAAGAGTATTTGAGTGCATAATAAATAACCACCTGATAATAAAAGTCAATATGCAAGATGTCTGCAGAAGTAAAAGTCATTTAAGAATTCCACATTAAAGTGAACTATTACTAAAGTATAGGTTGCTGCTAACAGAGATCTTTGCATTTCAGTGCTTCATCTAGAAATACAGTGTCTGCTGCTCTTTAAAATAAATTGTCTGTACTGTGTTAAAAAAATGATGTGCTTGTGATATTGCTTAGCATTTCCTAAACTAGATCATCTGTGTACTGGATGGCAAACACTAACAACAGGTTCACTGTTACTAGGCATGCAGTCTTGGAGATCTGTAAGGAGCTTAATCTAGACTCCCAGTTAACTGATTTGAGCTCATTCCAGACTCCCAGTAAACTGATTTGAGTTTAATCCAGACTCCCAGTTAACTGATTTGCTCAATGTCACACAGTAGGTAAATGAAGGTGGAAAGATTCAAACTCTATACTCTTGACACAGGAAGTAGCTCATTAACAAGTTGGAGCTTTAGTCCTCTTTGATAACCGCCAGGGTAACAGCTTTTCAATAAATGCAGAAATCTTTACAAGCAAATCTTGTAGAAAAGGTTGCATCATAGTAACATACAACTATATCGACATAGTGACTGCTGAAGAACAGCTGCTTGTGAACATCACTCCAAATAATATGGATTGTATGAGCCAATAAATGTCAACCCTTTGCAGTTGCTAGATGTTGTACATAAAGTACTGCAAAATATATTAATAAAATGTAACATGTTTATTATGTGTTACACAATTCAGGCCTAATAGTGAATTAATTGATTCTTTAGTGCAATGAATAAAGCAAGCTTTTGTTCAAAAACCCAAAAGTCAAACAAAAATCAAAAATACTACTGTATGCTGTTTTTCTTTAGGACAGACATTTGTGTTTGCTGAACACCTATATCTCATTTTTGGCCTTCCTATGTCTTCTCTGTCATAAAGAATAGCTAACCCCTCTGACATAACTCACTATAGGTCTGACATAGTTGAGAACCCCTCTGACATAACTCAGTATAGGTCTGACATACTTGAGAACCCCTCTGACATAACTCAGTATAGGTCTGACATACTTGAGAACCCCTCTGACATAACTCAGTATAGGTCTGACATACTTGAGAACCCCTCTGACATAACTCAGTATAGGTCTGCTATACTTTAGAACCCCTCTGACATAACTCAGTATAGGTCTGATATACTTTAGAACCCCTCTGACATAACTCAGTATAGGTCTGATATACTTTAGAACCCCTCTGGCATAACTCAGTATAGGTCTGACGTACTTGAGAACCCCTCTGACATAACTCAGTATAGGTCTGCTATACTTTAGAACCCCTCTGACATAACTCAGTATAGGTCTGACGTACTTGAGAACCCCTCTGACATAACTCAGTATAGGTCTGACGTACTTGAGAACTCCTCTGACATAACTCAGTATAGGTCCGACATACTTGAGAACCCCTCTGACATTACTCAGTATAGGTCTGCTATACTTGAGAACCCCTCTGACATAACTCAGTATAGGTCTGACATACTTGAGAACCCCTCTGACATAACTCAGTATAGGTCTGACGTACTTGAGAACCCCTCTGACATAACTCAGTATAGGTCTGAAGTACTTGAGAACCCCTCTGACATAACTCAGTATAGGTCTGCTATACTTTAGAACCCCTCTGACATAACTCAGTATAGGTCTGACGTGCTTGAGAATCACTCTGACATAACTCAGTGTAGGTCTGATGAACTTGAGAACCCCTCTGACATAACTCAGTATAGGTCTGACATATTTGAGAACCCCTCTGACATAACTCAGTATAGGTCTGGCATACTTGAGAACCCCTCTGACATAACTCAGTATAGGTCTGACATACTTGAGAACCCCTCTGACATAACTCAGTATAGGTCTGACGTACTTGAGAACCCCTCTGACATAACTCAGTATAGGTCTGAAGTACTTGAGAACCCCTCTGACATAACTCAGTATAGGTCTGCTATACTTTAGAACCCCTCTGACATAACTCAGTATAGGTCTGACGTACTTGAGAATCACTCTAACATAACTCAGTATAGGTCTGACGTACTTGAGAACCCCTCTGACATAACTCAGTATAGGTCTGACATACTTGAGAACCCCTCTGACATAACTCAGTATAGGTCTGACATACTTGAGAACCCCTCTGACATAACTCAGTATAGGTCTGACATACTTGAGAACCCCTCTGACATAACTCAGTATAGGTCTGACGTACTTGAGAACCCCTCTGACATAACTCAGTATAGGTCTGACATACTTGAGAACCCCTCTGACATAACTCAGTATAGGTCTGCTATACTAGAGAACCCCTCTGACATAACTCAGCATAGGTCTGCTATACTTGAGAACCCCTCTGACATAACTCAGTATAGGTCTGATGTACTTGAGAACCCCTCTGACATAACTCACTATAGGTCTGACATACTTGAGAACCCCTCTGACATAACTCATTATAGGACTGACATACTTGAGTGAATAATAATGTTGTATCATTATAGCAAACATCTCCTGAGTCAACAGAGCAGGTTTGTGCACAGTTGGGGCCCTATGCCACGTATGGAATCACTCACCCACCAGCCATACCAATAATCCATCACTTGGGTGTTCTCTCCCTAAGTATGATAAACACTCTTCAAACTGTTCATATCAGTGTACAAACTATTTTCTTCTTTACTTAAATTTAAAATGTATTTCAAAATTTACAGAAATAAATACTGACAGCCTTTTTTTTTAAACAAATCATTCATATTAAACAGACTTAGCACAAAAAAACATCAAGTTTCTCTTCCTCTGTAACTCACACTTAGTGAAAATGCACCTGGTAACCCATTGATTACAGGAGTAAAAATGGAATTTGTCCTAAAATAGCATAAAGACCTCATACTAAAGGTTCAGGATTTAACTTTGAGCAGCTGACTTAACTATAGTGTGCCCCCTAATTGGGGCATTTACACTTTACACAAACACACACGCACACACACACACATCTCACATTTGAGAGGCGGTACATGGCTTTCATCAGCACACAAGACAGTGTGTTAATCCTACTGTTGCAAGGAATAAGGGTGCTGTAAAGCACATACCAAGTCAGTGAACTATATAAGCAGTAGAAATAACAAATCTCTCATTTGCACTTGAGACATCTGGTTGTATCATTTTCATCAGGCTCATAAACTATATTCCCATTTGTTTCAATTGCATTTCATCAATGTGTCAGAATAATATTTTCTTAAATCATGTTTTGATGGGGATAAGTCCTTCTGCCCCTCCACATGGGGAAATTCACCCAATTCCTCCTGTTTATAAATCACATAACCACACTTGTAAAAGAAGCCCACACAGAAACCAAACCAGAACTGATTTTCTGTGAAAAAAACAGTGATTTAACAGTTAGGCTCAGAAGGTGTTTTTACCTCCTTGTAATGTATTTGACTATTTACTCCACTAGTAAGAGAAATGTCTTAATATTCACTATACTATAAAATTTATTTCATAGCACAGCACACACAAAGTTTACAAGCACAACCCCCCCCCAAAAAAAAAAACAGCCTGCTTAAATCGTCATCTTATTTGGATGGAAAAAAATAAAATAAAATAAATCATTGAGAGCAGCTAGCTAGCTATTGTCAAATTTGTTTGTTTATATTGTCAGGAAAATAGGCCCAACATTCCTAATAACTCAAATAAACTAACTAAAAAATTATTTAAATTAATTCATTAAATTCATTAAATTACAAATTGAACATATCCTACCACACATTAGATTACTAAAGCATATCATAAATGAGGTTTGGCAACAAACCAAGTGTCCCAGGATCGCTTCAAGAGGGGTTAGATTGAAATATTAGTGGGAGTTAAGTGGGTTGGGGAGGTGAAAGGGTTAAATGGAGGGTGTGATGATTGGGAGGAAATGAGATAAGGGTAAGCAGAGGCTTAAGGGGTTTAAACAAATGTAGCTGGGAAGCAATCACATTTTGGTGTGAACTTGCTAGTGTGAGTTTATGTCCAAGATGAACTCTAGGCATGGCTGGTGCAGGTAGGCCTCGGATTAGCAATAGTTAGTATGAGAGTTTAAGTTGCAGTATATATAAGTAGCAATATTAGGTATGCAGGAGGTGGGCAGTGCATTACTAGCCTCATAGACGTTGTTTTTTTTTTTTTTTCCCCAGACTGGTAAGGTTGTTTAAGGTGTTTTTCCCTGTGGGAGAGCTAGTTTGCTAACAACATGGGTATTTAGGGAAGTTATTAGCTTTCTGGGCTACAAGGGGAACATGGCTTTTTGCTGAATGTAGGGAGATCAAACCAAGACTTTCTCATTTTAGGGGCACTTTTACCTTGTGTTGGCTTTCGTGCCTTTTTGGCTTCTGCGAGGCAGTGCTTTTGTGTGTGTAGTAGTGTTTTCAAGTTGTGGTACTCTGGCAGCTGGGGGATGTGCAGTTGGGCAGATTGAGGTCAAATCCACGTCCGTGCTGGCTGTGCTTCATGGGGTGATATGTTCTTCAGGTCTGGGTCCTGTGGAAGAACATTTGTTATCGTTGTAAAAAAAAAAAAGGTAGAAGGGTTTGTGTCATTGCTGGGAGGATCGACAAGGGCATGTCAAGTGCTTTTAGTTACCTGCAAATAATGATTAGAAGTTGGGAACTGTGAGTTTTGTCCATTTTTTTTTCAAGTAGTTTACAGTTATGGTTAAGGAAGTGGCGATACTTAAAACTGTCCCTTATCAGAACCTTTGTACCTCTTTAATTTCTGGCTATGCTTCTCGTTGGTGCGGAGCCTTTTCTCAGTCAAAAAAAAAAAAAAAAGATAACATAAAGGAACCACACTTTGGATGTCCCACTTCTTGTATGTGTTGCGTTCACTCAGCCCCATGGCCAGGTTGAAATGCTACCCATGGCTGAAGCTGTATGCGGGTTTCTGAGTAAGGGAGAAAAATGGGTGCCACTGCACATGCTGGTGCGGCTCTAGAAGCATGTAGTGCCATGCCGAGAGTACAGAGGAGTGCTCTTTAATGGATGATGGAGTAGGGATGAACAGTAAATCTGAGGGCAGTTGTTACTTACAGTGAGCAGTACACACAATGGTAGTGGTAATTTTAAGAGTGTTGTAGTCACACCTCTCAACTGTACAGATTTTCGCATAATATCCAGAATTTTGCCTGATGTGTTTAGTCTGGTTTTATAGAATTGAGGTTTCTGGCTAATTAGTAGCAAATCATTAAAGACTAAATGTTAGAAATTAATGACAGACATTTGAGTTGCGGACTTCATACCCTGCAGAAAATTAATTCAAATAGATAGGCTGTTATTCTATCAACTTTCTAGGTTTGTAAGAGCAATACTTTAAGCATTGTCCATATTTTGTGCTTTGTCCCAATTTTTACTGATGACTTTGTCCAGAATCCTTGTTCTAAGAGGTTGAGAGATATGGTTGTAATACTGGGGGCATTGCTGGCTTCCACATGATTATTTGCTGTTTATAGGGATTGGATAGAGATCAGTGTCCCTTTTCTTGTTTTTGTTTTCATTGTGGGTGTACAGGATTTGGGTTGTGTTGCCTGTTCTCTGTTGGGTCATCTTAGGTATTTTCAGCCCTGGCTACTGCTTGTGTTCGGATGATGTCCCTCCTGGTCAGGGTGTTGGGGGTAGAGAGTGCACCTCCTTCGGTTGTTGCACAGGATTGTGGTTGTTTGGGGGTGAGTTCCCCTCAGTTAGTTGGTTGGTGGTTTTGGTCTACATGGTTTTCTGAGATGGGATGGCTTATTGCATTTCCTGCCATTTAATATGATCATAATTTTATATTTGTACAAAAACTTGTGTATTAAACCCAATCAAACCATGGGTACCTGCTGTGGTGTTTCCCGGGCGAGTAATAGTCGCTCTCCACGCATGCATGGAGTGGTTTAATATTATGAGGGGAGGTTTCCTCCAGCATGCATTAGAGTTTAGACTTCATATCCTTCCAATAATGCATGATAACACAAAACCTGTTACTCTAACCTTATTCTAAGTTAAGAGCAATAATGTACTTGTTCCACAAACACTGCATTTTGTTTTAAATATTGGAAGGATAACATATCTAATTGTGGGAAGTGGTAAAGTTATAATCAGTCCAGAAAAACTGTAATTTTTCACATTTCCATTGCTTTTCTAAACTTTGAATATGGTTAGAGTTGGGACGGGCATGGTTGTAACAAAATTGATTGTTGTGGTCATTACTCCTTTAATTTAAGTCTAAGACAGCTCTGGTAGCACATGCAGTGTTGAGTTTGGTGTGAGAATTTCTGTTGGTATTCACTGAATGGTGGTGATTAGTTTAAATTGAATCCAAAGCTCCATTGTTGTTGAGGGGTGAGCGTGAAGATGGCGTGCGCTTCCTGGTCAGAATTCAGGCCATTACGGAGTTCATGCTGATGTCTACTCGGTTCCATTGAATCTAAGTTTTTGGGAGCCATTTAGAGGGTGGTTGTTTCACATGGGCAGTCAGCAGGGTTGTGTTTTTTTCATGGCATGCGGTTGTCTGCCAAGATGCTGATACATCTTTTCAGAAGGAGAGCAGTGCTGGAATATGGGTGTGGTGGGAGGGTCCAGGCCCTTGATTAGGGAGGGTATTATGAAGATATAAAAAAAATGAATAACATGAAGTGTCCCTAATTTTGCATCTTTCCCCCGTGTTATTTATAGTGTGGTCCATACTCCTGCTTTTAGAGGTGGAGAGGCATGTGTGAGGGTGAATCAGATTACTCTATCAACTTTATAAGTTTGTAAAGGTAGTATTTAGGGTATCAAGTGGTACTGTACAACAATGTGCTGCTCAGCTGCCTGAGATTTTTATAGGGTGTCTGGGGTTGTGGTTATGGAGCTGTCTCTTACCATTCTTGTTGATGCAACACTTGTTCTCTGTTGGAATGTTAGGTTGTCGGACCAATATTTCAGAGGTTGTCCCTGTTTATAAGAGAAATGACTGCAGGGTTCTAGTTTAGTTCATTGGGGCAGATCTGAAATGAGAACCATTCTCGGGGGATAGGAAAGGTGGCTTAACCAGCATTTATAATACTGCGATAGGGACATATTTGTTTTTGTGTGCATTTAGGATGGTCAAAGTTTGTGTGGTAAGTAGTGCTGGGACAGGTAGGGTTGACACATGTCTGGAGTAGGGTGAGGCAGGTGCTGGGTAATTATGGATAGTTGGGTCTGACTGCATGTAGGGCCGAGTCATAACGGTGGTTGGGTGGACTTGGGATTTTGCATGAGTGATTAGCTAAGCAAGCCTCAAGGGGTGGGAGTTTATGCCAGGAGGACAGGCTTGGAATGTGGGAGTTATGTGGATAATTGGAATTAATTGATATGATATACGTTTAACGTGTAGAATTAGGAATTCTGGATAGTGACCTATGTCTGGGGAGGTTTGAGGTGGTGTGCTTAAAGGGCAAGGGACATCTTGATGTTATGTATTCTGAATTTTAGGTTTAATGCATGGTGGTTAGGTTGCAGAAGTGTAAGTTGGAGTTCAGGGTGCTAAGGTAAAGGGAGTTTTTGGGGGTAGTAAACACAGAAACGATTACATGCATAAGATTTTGTGAACAACTTACAAAGTTGCAGCAACCTCTCAAGTTAAACACATACATTTAGCAGCATGTTATTCATTTAGCTGAGAGATTTCATATAAGGCTAAGGCGATACTCACTGGCTACACATCATCTTTCGGGATCTACCATTTATAGCATAGGTATGTAATATGTTATGGGGTACGGGTGGAGCCTTTCGGTACCGGTTATCTATCAACACTTTCAGTTGGGGTTATCATGCACTTTTAGTTGGTAGGTAATGGCTGCTGGGGTGGAGGCTGGATTGACGACTGTGAAACAGGGCGGTAACAAGTTTTGCTTTAGTTTGTCAGGATTGTAGATTGTGTATGGGGAGTTTGGGATTTCCACTGGGCGGGTTCAGGATAGCACTGGTGGCTCGGGTTTTGTAATCGGCAGTGTCAGCACAACTATGCTCTGTTTTATTATTCTTTGCCTTGATGATGGGTTAATAACTTTATCGAGGAATCTCATAAGATGGTTAAAGGGTGATATTTTATTGTGAATAGGCTTTTTAAGGGAATGATTCTGTTTGTTTCACATGTAGCTTTAATGTGGGATGTGTGTGAAACGCTATGGGGAACTTTGTTAAGTCATTTTATTTTCACCAGGGTTCACTTTCTGTTTTTGTGGGTTCATTTTAGGCAGTTCATGAAAGAACTACGCTCTTGGTGCCCCATGAGGTCATTAAGAAGTTTCCTTTATGCGTATGTGGTCATTAGGAAGTTTCCTTTATGCATATGTGGTCATTAGGAAGTTTCCTTTATGCATATATGGTCATTAGGAAGTTTCCTTTATGCGTATGTGGTGGAATTACACTGTTCTCTTTTGCAGATCATACTGAGGTCATGGATAGGGAGCTAGGTAGTGTACTTGGGGTCATGAAGGAATGTCGAATCAACAGGTGAGAAAGAATGCTGTAGGAATGTCGGGGATGGAGCAATATGAAAAGAAGGTCAGTTTCCAGCAATGCAGCTGAATATGGATCTGTTTGTTTATGGTGTTTTCCTTCTCTGCAGTGGCAAGTTAATGTTTTGTAGATCTTGGGCTCAGAGCATCAGGCTTGAGTGTCTCACTGCATTATTGGCATGGGGTGGGGGATTTTCAGAGTACTGGGGCAAGTAGGCATATTTCCATGGAAATATACCATTCAGGTGAGGGATGGGTATAATTATAGCAATAAACAATGGGCAAGTGGGTGGCAGTTAGTGTTTACACATATTATGATGACTAGGCCTGTGCGCTTGGAGTTCGGATGATATGGGAAAGATGGTGGTCTTTCCATGGCTGGGAGTTCTGTGGCTATGTGCACATTTCAGGTCATTCAGTTTAGCTGGGGGGATTGGGGATTATTACAGTTCACATAAGTTACTGTTGTACATACTTCAATGGTTTAGATTGACATGTTAAAACAGGACATTAATATTGGTTTCTTCTATTCTACATGGCATCTGTGATATAAACAGCCCCTGTTAACAGGGGCTTCAGTAATCATGTGGGATAGTTGGTAGGGTGATTAAGGTAGTGTTAGGTTGAGGTGCGGGAGCTAGGGCAATTTAGCAGGGGCAGTTTAGGGGTAGGGCATGCTTTGACATTGCTTAATGTCATTAAGAAAGTTTGATTGGTGTATGCAGAGAATTTACGTTCTTTCTTTTGCAAGTGGCAGTAGTTGGACCCTGAAAGAAGTAACATGGAAGGTGATGGAGTCGCAGGGTGGTTGTTCCTGCTTTCTGCCTATATCGGTCGAAGAACAGGTCCTGGTTACCAGAGTGGTGTAATGCGGTCACAGAGCGCAGTTAACAGAGGGAGCAGTGGTCAGTTGCTTGACGAAAACAGAGTGAAAAGGAATGTATTCAGTTGGAGTGGATGTTCTGGTGTGATACAAGAGGGTCACAGGTAATGCTATTTTATTTTGGTTCATCAAGGCACGTTTCAGTACTGCTATGTTAGGGCTATAGGGTTGATAGCAGGGATCGGATTTAGTTTACAAATAGATACACCAAATGATGTTTGGCTTAACCCCTCCTTTATGTGGGGGTAGTTAGTTAGAAAATTTTGGTAGGTGGGAGTGGGAACGACCTGGTCAGTGTGTTTGGCAGAGAAGAGGGACAGGCTTGCCCTCTTCTGTTCCCCCTCTGGTGTCTGGATGTTCATTTTAAGGATTTGGGGAAAGGAAAAGGAGCAACTGGAGGAAGTTTGCTGAATAGATAAGCAAGCTAAGGTAAGGATGCTGCTTATCTGGTGGAAGGTAATTCAGTGAATGGTGTATTAAGTGAGATGGGACGCTGCTACATAAGTAAAGTAAGTTGGATGGTAATTCAATAAATGGAATATGAAGTGAGTCTTGGACACTGCTTCATAAGTAAAGTAAGTGAGCAAAGGTATGGACACTGCTTACTGGGACAGGGTGAGTAGGTATGCTGCCCTGATTAACATTACAAGGATGTTTATGCTGTGTTTAGAATCAACTATATTATCAAAGCTATGTTATGGAAGTTTAATAAAAGTCATCAAATTTCATTCAGTGTGATGTGGGGACCTGGGCAAATCAACTGGTTCTATAAAAACAGGATAAAATTTACCATATAACTATAGCAGTATGTAATCTAGGAACACTGTATTTGTAAAACTCTGTTCAACATAATGGAGCCCACTACAGGCCATGGTGGCTAGCACACATGATTAAGGCTATGGCCTGTTAACAAACTGCCAACATAATGGAGCCCACTGCAGGCCATGGTGGCTAGCATACATTATGTTAATATGCTGCTTCTTTTAGCCCAGCCTTGGATTCCCACAGTCTCTGTTTGCCTGCTCTGTGGTTCTGGATAAGTTGCTTAACCAGATAATGCTCCAAAGTTTCCACTGAAAAGGATGGGTCTATATCACATTATCGCTCGATGAAAAGAGTGAACACTCTTTCATTGATATGATAATGTCAAAATCAGAAAAAAGCGAAGTCACGGAACATCGATTTTTTTTTACAGGGAAAAAATTGGTGGGCCGTTTTTGGGGCTTTGCCATTTTCTCCACTATGGTGCAATCCTGGAGTTGGTATATTTAAGTAGGGGGTGTGAGGGGGGGTGAAGTCCCCACTATATTTTGTGTTTAAACTTTTTTTTTTTGTGGAACAGCAAATTTTTTCCCTGGGAATAAATTTGCTGTTCCGTGTGTTCACTTTTTTGTCATTTCGATATTATCGGTTCGATGAAAGAGCGTTTGCTCTTTTCATCATGTGATTATATGATATAGACATGAAAAGGATCACCTGCCTCCATAGGACTTACCTGGTTAACAAATTAATAAAAAAGATTTAGAATGTAAGGACAGTGGTCAGAGTTATGAACAGTGTTTTTTCAAGTTTCAATATAATGCAAGCAGCTCAATGCCTTGTAGTGTTTTCTTGCTAACAGTCACTGAACCTTGCCTTATACTATTTCACATTGATTCACACAAAACAATTTCCATGAAAAAGGAAATAATGAGTTTTTAGTACCTCCAACCCTTACTGCTTTTATTTTACCACAATAGCACCAGTAGTCAGGCAGGTCACTCCAGCACTCCAAGTTCACAATTACTGAGCACAGCCAGCTGTACCACATTCATTTATGGGAGCAAAAGCAGCCTCACTTCAATGTGTTGATGCCAACAGCTATATACTCTGGTATAATTACTCTTACACACTTCAGTAATTGGTGAGGCTGATGTTTTTATAATTGAACAATAAAATGCTTTACTTACAATTATGCAAAGAACATTGATAAATATGTAAAAAGCCATAAATCATTTTACAGGGAAATTCAAATAAAAAATATTGAGCAGTTGTCATTAGAAGAAAATATGTTTATTTGGGGTCTGTATCAAGTGAACGAAAATTTGTATAATCAAATGTATTTACATCGACACATAAATGCCGAAACAAGTAAATGTCAAACACGTAAAAGCTTGAAAATCAAAACATCGAAAACTTTTAGTTGAGCAGCAACTACTCCCTAGTGTAGTAAGTGTAACTAACCACCAAAATTAACTTTTCTTACCCTACCAAGCTGTGCTTTATGTGCAAGAAAGGAAATATATTTTACATACAAAACGGGTATTAAACTATATCGTATTTTAAGTAAACTACAAACTGAGTGATTACATATTTAAATAACCTCCTCGCCCACAAATTAAACTATGCCGTATTTTAAACAAACTGCAAACTGAGTGATTACATATTTAAATAACCTTCTCGCCCAAGAAATCAAAATATGCACTTCAATAATACGTAGAAAACATATGGTGCACACAGCATATCGATGTTAGTATGGTATTGAATTTTAAGTAGCATGCCAACTGCACGTAAGAATTCAAGTACAGTATACTGTTCTTTATTTTTCAAAACAGTTTGTAGAAATAAGTCCCTTTCTAAATGTTTTCTCTTCTTTGGAGAAACAGGATATGCAGACATTAAATGTAATTTAATTTCGTCAACCCGATTTTGATCTCTAACAAGTACTGACAGAACAGCTGGTATGTCAGAAATACATCTGCCTAGCAGACACCTAATCCTCCTATGCCAGCCCTCCACCTAATTTTGTGTTTGTGGTAAAGAAACATTGCTCAAACAGGAGACATTCCAGAACGATATAGAGTACACAGGAGGAAACCGTAAATGAATTGTAGTTCTAGTGAGCTGCTTCCGTAAGCAGCCCAACACGTAAATATCAGAGAGATATGTGATCAACGCTTTCCCGTCAGCAGGAAATGTTTTACTTAGCTCTCTAAATGCTGGAATCACTTCATCTTCCATTAAAAATGAAAGTGCTATTAGTTCTTTAACGGAATGCTGAAATTCAAGAGAAGAACCATAAAGTCTAGATAAGTTAAGTTGCTGAATTTTGCGCCACACATTCTGTGAGAAATAGAAGAAACAACATTTACTTTTCACACTGAAAAAGTTTGCTTCTATACTTTTAATTGCAGCTAGTTCAAAGTCACACAATAAGTATTCCACCGAAGGTATTAGATCACATCTAGCTAACAAGTTAAGCAGACACTCCCACATCAAATTGTATGCCTTAAAAGACTTTTTAGTCATTAAGACATATACTAAAGGGAGACATCTCTGTTTGTCACCACAGTTAATAAATGCATGAACACTATATAACTGCCTACATAGTCTACCTTTTGTAAGGAATACTCCATCTATGAACCATATATTTGTATTACACAAGTCTTGGACATTTTCTTTTGTTGTAAATAGTAAAACATGTATATTTAACTGCAAATCTACCTTACATTCCTGGATGAATTCAAATTCTTTTACTTTATAATCATCCAGACATACTGCACCTAAGGTTATACATGGTTTATAGTTTGTTAACAAAGTTTTTCTCCTAACTCTGTTAACCTGTTGTAATAGTGATCGCCTAGTTGGCAATGTAACAGTAGACTCAAAGGATGTGGTAGCAAGAATGTCATCAACAACTAAACATGGTGTGTTCCTGCAAGTACTAGCCATATCCTTCAATGTACTACATGCTTTGTACTTTTCAACTAACGTTGGATCTGACGGATGGTCATGAATAGTAGACTTCAGGAGAATTTCTTCTCCACCTTTATCAACTGTTATAGCCCTACCCTTACATTTATCTGTTGTTTTCAAATGACAGCACCAATACTTACGGCTTTTTAGAACCTTCTCTAAATTGTACAAATAGCCATCAACAACTAGCATATCTTTCTTTTTTTGGGATTTAACTGTGTAATAGTTACAACCTATTACACCAGGTCCAGCAAGAGTGCTACATGTCATAGCTGCAGGTATAACTGCTGTATGCACACGTATTTGCCGGAAATGTTAATTTAAATACTGTGTTGTTACGTTTTATTTTCATTATGTTTTTAAGTATTTCACATGAATTATAAATGGTATTTATTTAATTAATTGATAGTGAAGTTACAAAAGGGAATATATGTACACTTTTTGTTTATTTTATTTACGGGTTTTGGTGTTATTTCATACATATTCATATTTACGTTCGGACGTCATCATTTAACATTCCTAACAGGCAATGTGGCCAACTAAACCAGTTTGATGATATATTTTTCACTGAAAGAACATTTCTACATTTAGTCGTTTCGGTGTTTATGTGTCAATGTGAATACATTCAATTATATAAATTTTCGTTCACTTGATATAGACCCGTTTATTTGTGCCTATGATTAAAATATTATGTCTAAAATGATTACTAAAACTGACTATTACCAACTGGTAAATTATTCAGCACTTCAAAAAAGGTAAGCAGCTATACGAAAGTGAGGTAGTCTGTCAGTCTGTCCTTCTGAAGGAGACTCTGTTACAAAAGTGAGCTAGTTTGTCAGTCTGTCCCTCTGAAGGAGATTCTCGGTCAGTACTCATGCTTCTTGACATTCATTCACTGCTCCCAGGTTTGATTGCAGATCCTGAGGCACATAGATGAGAAAAAGATTAAACCATGCAATGACATTTCCACAAGAGTCATATGACTTGCTGAAAATCCAGAAGGGAGGTGCAGTATGAATGAACATTGTAGGGTATTCACTTGGCATTGAATCCTTTGACACATTTCTCCCTTCAATACTTAATCTAGCTCTGTTAATTCTTCCATTTCCTACTAGTTTAGCCTGTGACCTAGGGCTATCATTAACTAAACATTTCCAGACCTTTTACTGTTATATTGCTTTTCTGCCAAGAAGTGACAGATTCTGAAACACTGTTACCTCATGAAAGTGTGTGTGTTTGTGTGTGTGTGTGTGTGTGTGTGTGTGTGTGTGTGTGTGTGTGTGTGTGTGTGTGTGTGTGTGTGTGTGTGTGTGTTTCTCTATATATGTGTGTGCGTACTTGAAAACAATATTATTCCCAACCTCTTTGCTGAACCTTTACTGAAAAGTACCTTAGTTTTGTTCAGGTTTTTTTTTTTCACATTTCTAGACCTGAAGTGAGTTTTATTAGGATTCCTCAAGAAACATAGCTCTGGAACAAGTCACAGTCCTTTAGATATGTTATCCTATTCCTTTTATTGAAGGGTATCTGCATTTGTATTATTTTTACCACTTTTTATGACGGATTATCATTTTGTACGCATTTTGTACACATATAATCCCAAACTCCATCTGAGCAGCTTACTGTTTTGACACTGGTTCTGAGTAAATATTTTAAGGGATTGTGATCTATTGTAGCAGGAAATTGTGTACCAGAAGACCCCCATACTATCTCCATATGTTCTTCTTCCTTGGATGCATGATCTCGCTCTCTTAGCTGAAGTGCATGGCTGACATAACTGCTGGATAATCCTCTCCCTTTGAAAGGCGCTGGTTCTTTGCAGCCCACAGACTATGGTTTGAAGCATGTACCTGAACTATGAACTCTTACAGGTAATCAGAACTGAGTAGTAGAGTGAACACGTTGAAGGTCTACTTTAACTTTTAGAATGTTTGATCACAGGCCTCTGTCCAAATAGATGCATTTGGTAAGTTCTTTTACATAATATCTTCAAGACAAATGATATCTGTGCTGGGTCTATATTACTTCAGAGAAAATTCAGTTCAGAGAATGGCATTTGTGGTACATTTGCATCGAACATGCCACTCATGTTCATACTGAAATTGCGGTACAGTGAGGATCGTGAAATTTCCCCTTTCCACACTGTAGTCCGATCTCAGAATTGGTATATATATATATATATATATATATATATATATATATATATATGTGTGTATATATATATATATATATATATATATATATATATATATATATATATATATATCAAATTAGCAGAGGGTGTGGGGGTGCACCCCCACAACAGCAGATTTCAATGAACGCCATTTATGATGAAATGCTGTTCGCTGAACTGTTCCCTTCGCTGAAGTGATATAGACCCAGCTGTGCTATAGTGAGGGGCTAACTTCCTAAAATACCTTAGTGTCCTAAGGAATGTCCTTACCTGTATTTTGCTTTGTCATACAGACCATGCCTTGATATCCTCCACATTTGCAGGTTCTGGGGGAAACTTGCTACCACCCAGTCAATAACCAAGGCATTCTTTGTATTGATTATTTATCTTACCATTTTATTCATTTTCATAACACAATGAATATGTTGAATATTCCTGTCAGTACTAAGTATAGGTCAGAGTCTTGTCCAGATAAAGAAGAGCATAGTCTTTAGCTCCTGCAGGGATGTGCTCCACCAACTTCCAGAAATCTGCTGGGGGACTTTTTTTTTATCCCAGTGGCCGTTTTAGTATATCCATGCAAGATAAAAGGAGTACAGATTTCCCCTTGCTGTTGGTGTCAAGGGTACTTGCCAGTGACACATACTAAGGTCAGTAGCAGGGACTGCTTGATTCCTGGATTACATGCAAATCCAGCATCTTCAACAGTTTTTCATAATGATTTGCTTTACTTGGTCAGGTACCATGTACAAAGCCTGACTGAATGACTGCTGAGTTCCTATGTCCACATTGTGCTACATCATTTGTGTGTACACCCTAGCTTAGTAGTGATTATGTCCATAAACTCCTGCAATACTGATCAGATTTCCAGAATATGGTTAGGGGATAACTACTGTGACATCACTACCTCATCCACTGTGGTGTTATACTGATTCTCACTAAGAAGATCTACCACAAGATCCCCTTCTGACCTCTTTATAGCCCACTGCAAATATCAAGTATCCACATCTTTCTATCATAGGACAGCTTAATCACATTGACAAGATAGAGTCTGTGTTTACACCTCCTGCCAGGAAGATCTGTGACATAGTTAGCATTTTTTCTGTTTCTTACATCACTGAAAAGAACCTTCCATGCTACCTGTAAACTATACTGTGAACATAAATAAACTGTGTCATTTTTTATTTAACTGTATATTCCCTGGTTGTTGCTGTCTACTTATGTCAGACTCTTTATTGTGTAGTACTTCTGATAGGTGCTTCATTGCTATCCCCATAAGCTCCACAACCCTAGCCCTGAAATGTAGGGCACATTCCACAATGGTTTCATTATGGGTATCACAGTCATCCTCAAACATGTAAATTAAACTGAATACCCTCTCTTCCATTGGCTATAAAGTAACTTAAGTGATAAAAAAATTGTGGACTTAGCCAGCAACTGTATGCAAAGAGGAGATGGGGCAGGTACTTGCTCCACTTCCTCTTAAACTGGTCTGTGAATGCTGTCAACATAATCTAAAAGGGTAGAATTAAGCAACTGTAGCATATGTGTTTGTGGATAGAATGGTACTCTTTAACTGCTTTACCCCCAATGTTTCAACATACAGGTCAGCAGATCTGATCTAAATTAGTACCGCTGTCTGTCAGCATCTTCAGGTGAAAGCACACCTTGCTGATGAGTTCTAACAGAGGATTTGCTACCTTTTTTGGCTGAGATGACAAACTCAAATGTCTCGGTTTCTATTAGCATGAATAAGAACCAACAAGTCATACCTTCTTGTCTACAGTGCTTTAGTCACTGAGAAGCCCTCCAGTGTTTATGGCTACCAGTTGAAATGCCGCTCTGTAAAAGATAAAATCAGCATTGACTTTGTCTCTTGGTTTGCCAAACTTTTAGCATTACTCACAAGTCCTGCATTATCATCTATTTTATTTTCCAATAAACAGCCAAGAGGTATTATGCATAAGTCTTTCCTCTTTGCAGTTTACATCTAGACGGCCTGATAAAGAAATATAATAGGGTATGGCCAAAAGTGCTTGACAGTAGGATCTTAGTGCTGTCAGCTACTGTATAACTTCTCCCTCTGCTTCCTCTTCAAGAGTGACTTACTACGCAATAGTAGATTATCTGAGTGTACAAACTGCTTATGGTTTTGAAAATTTGGAGCCTCTTTGGCTTCCCTCCTCAAGTCCAGTAAGGAGAGATCCAATATACGTGCTTATCTCAGCTCTTACTTTATGATCTTCCCTAGCATTACCTCCAAAGTAAATCAGCTACTTTTATTAGTAAGAAGCAGCATTATTGCCACCATGGAGAGTATAGTCAAGAACAAACATATTTATACTTATGTACAGCTATCTTTTGCAGCTCCATTCCAGGTTTTAACACATTAACTGATAAATCAGTGAGGTTCTATATGAGCTTCAGTGGCACAATACTTTTCTCAGAGTACAGCTTCATCATCCTTTCAGGAACATTGCGGCCTGTTTCCTGAATATGTCATTATATATTATAACTTGTGTTTATCATCTTTTCATTATCCTCTGGAACAGAATGGGTACCGCCTTCCTTAATAATATCCACAGTATACACACTTCGATTTCCACTTTAAATCAAATAAAAGCATCTGGTGGCCATCTTAAACTATTCCTTAATAACAATAGGTGCTTTATTCCTACAACCAGTTAAAACAGCAAATTTTTACCCATGATGTTCTCTTAATAGAGTGACTGGATGCAGTGGGTACAGTGGTTAGAGTTAATCTGTATAAACAATATCCAAACTGCCCAAGATGTTAAAAACAGGTTTATTCCAAATGCATAAAAACAGTGAACACTCCAAAATAGCAGCACCGAAATCACCAATAACCCAGGTTTCGTCCCAAGGAAATGACTTCATCAGATTGGTGACATAGTACCACTAATATATACTAAAACACATTAAACAATTACACTTAATTGACACTTAATTAATTTAGTTTGAGTTGAAAACCAAACCCTAAAAGCACCAGCTTCTGCCTGTGTTTGCTTCATTGGTTTACCTTTACAAAGTTAATACATACTACATAAACCTAGCTGTAGTGTATGTAAAAAATTAATATACATGCCTGAAAAATATATATATATAAAAAATGTAATTCATCCTACACTTGTGTATATAGTTATTTATTCTAAAAACATATGTGTTGTGTGTATGTAAATGTTAATTTAAAATTTAAAAACATTTTTAGCTACAATTACTTCAATATGTATATAGAATGTATAAATAATAACCTCTTCACACACTACTGATGTTCAACAGCTAAAAATTAAATGTTTTGAATATTTCTTATTTTAAGCCAAGGCTTGATTGAAAGAAATTAATTCAAGCCTGGGTTGTTACAGGCATCCAGCCTAAGTTGCCAAATAAGCTCGCTCATGTCTAAATGGAACTGGGTAATTCTACCTTGTAGGTCATAAATCGCCTGCTGTATCACACAAAACTTAAAGGTGTGACTACCATTGGTCATAATGTGTCTTACTAGGGCATTTACAGATTTTTTATGCTGTATGTCTAACATATGTTCTTTTATTCTATCCCTAAACCTTCTACAGGTTTTTCCAACATAGAATGCCCTGCATTGTTGACACTTAGCCAAATACACCACATTTTTAGTAAAACAATCAAAATGACCATTAATTACAATGTCACAGTTGTTAACAAAAATATTTTGTCCCGTTGTCCAAATATGTTTACATGTAGTGCATCTTCCACACTTATAGTTACCTTTAGGTTTATTACTAATGTTATTGCTGTCGGCCATACCCCTTTCAAAAATATATTTCAATGACCAATCCTTTCTATATACAAATTTAGGTTTAAGTAAAAAAAGCCTTTGTTCCTCCTTGTGTTTGTGAAAAATGTCCCAGTATTTCATAACAATATTGACTATGAACTCAGTGTCCCTGTTGTACCTTAAAATATATAAAATGGTGTCATTACCAAATGTATTATGCTCCCTATGGTGGGTAGAATATCCAAACTGATCTACATCCGATAATATAATTGGAACCATAATCTTGTTGCTCCTTTTAAAAACAATTTCCTTTTTCAGGTCTTCACATAACCTGTTTGGGTACCCTCTATTGAGAAACATTCTTATTACAGAATCTAATTTGTTCTCAAAGTCCACAGTGTCACTAACCATTCGTACTACTCGGACCATCTGCCCTTTAACTATAGCTTTCTTCTGATGGTTGGGGTGCCAACTATCGTAATGTAAATACGAGTTTGAGAAGGTAGGTTTCCTATATATAGTTGATTTCACTCTATGTTCTTTCTTGTCATATATTAAACTAACATCCAAAAAATCTATCTTCTCAGTATTGGTTGAGTGTGTGAACTTCAAAAACCACACGGTATTGTTGATGTAATCTATAAAGTTGTCTAATAATAGTTTGTTTCCTGTCCAAACTATAAAAATGTCATCCAAAAACCGCATATATATGTTTATGTATGGACTATATTCACTTTTGTGTACATACACTCTTTCCCAATAGGCCATGATATAATTGGTGTAGATGGGGGCACAAGCTGCCCCCATAGCTACGCCATGAGATTGTTTAAAGTAAAGACCATCAAAATATAGGAAATTGTTTTTTAATACTAGTTCCATTAGTCTGACATATGTGTTAACTTTATCTTGTTCGTAGACCCCAGTAACATAAAGCTGTTCTTCCAGCCATTCTAACCCCACATCATGTGGAATCACATTAAATAAATTACAAACATCTATGGTTACAAAATAAAACTTTTTTGGTATATCCCAATGTTTAATGGTTTCTAAAAAATGCCACGAGTCTTTAACTAAATGTGGTGTAACTTCAAGGCCCTTCTTTAATTTATGGTCCAAAAATTGGCTAATAAAACTCACTTTACTACGTTTCCCATCAACAATTGGTCTAAATTTAACATTACTTAGTCCTTTATGGATTTTTGGTATTCCAAAAATAGCACTTACAACAGGATATTGATTCTGCATAAACTCATACTCACTTTCAGTAATCTCACCTTGGAATACCATATCATCCAAGACCATATCTATCTTCTGATAGGCTATGTTGATTTCATTTAAGCTAACTTCACTATAATTCTCTTCTAACAACATAGACATCATGATACTATAGTAATCTTGCTTATTAGCCACCACAACCCCATTGCCCTTATCTGGCTTTATTATGCGTATACAATCCTTGTTACCAATAAACTTTAATATACTATACTCATCTTTTGTGAGATTAAATTTACTTTCTTGCTCTCTATGTCTGTAATGTTCCCTGTATTCACACTCACAAATATGTTCAAACATTGCCACATCTGGATTCATAACAGGGTTGAAAAGGCTGGATTTTTTTAATATTCTATCATCCATTCCATGACTATTGTTAATTAAGTCCAACTCAGCATTCAACTTGTTCATTTTTCGAGTAAAGAGTTTTAGATCTATTAGTGAATCAACAATATTCCCCCTTCTACTTGGCACAAAGTTAAATCCTTTTGACAAAAAATCAGCATGTTTAGTACTAAGTTCAATATTAGAATAATTGTACACTTTAAAATCATTCTTTGTATTTGTTATAATTTTAGGATTACTTAAAATGCCTTCACAGTATACTGTGATAGTTGAAATGATGTCCCCCTGTGATAATTCCTCATAGAAATTCACTATACTCTCTACATCTGGTTGTTGACCTATATCAACCTCAGATGTATTGTATACTAAACTCGAATATTGGTCCACTGTTATTACATCAATATTGTCAGAATTAAAGACCAATTCTTGGTCTGTATAAGTGTCAGGCCCTGTATTGTCACTGTTTACATGCTTTTCGTGCAAATTAGGATCGTTGGGTAACAAATGTATACTTAAATTCAGTAAACTAGATTCACAAGTAATATTCCCATCAATTGTAACATTCGTTGTTTCCATACTGTCTCGCATATCATTGCTGGTATAGTTGAAAGAACCATTAACTTCATTATGAGCTTCCAATATATATCCCCTGCCTTCCCCATTTACAATCAAATAATCAACAAAATTTGCTGTTTCATGTGCTGCAATGTTAAATGCATCATTGTGTGTGTCCAACACAGAAAACATTCTACTGGCATTACTATTACATATTGTCTTATTTTGTAATTCAACTTCATTGCAGTGCAGCGCATTGCCGTGGTCGCCAAAAGTTTTAGAAAGTGCGTTTACCTTTGTCAGCGTACTAGGTATATTAGTCACAGATATAATTTCACCTTCGTGAGCGATATCAATCTCAAAAGGCGTGTTTACTGCCGGTTGGTAGTTTTTGTCCATCCCTTTGGTTGGCAACTTGCATGTTTGTTCTTTGCTCGCGCTCCCATCCAAACTGCTTCCTGATCCTCGTGGTTTGTTTCTTGATTCCGTAGGCGTTCCGAACACCTTAGGCCCTCTCCTAAAGGGTCCTCCTCACTTTGACGACAGTAGTTGTTGTCAGGTAATTGTCCACGCTCGATGACATCATCGCGTCTCCTCCTCCTCCGGTGGGCTGGATTATCTGAATCAGTAACCCTGACTGTTTCCTTGTTTTGAAACGGATAAATACGCCCTTCCTTATACACTTGAATGTCTCATTGTATTTTGGACAGTTTTTTGTTGTAAATTGCCTCACAGCTTTTGTCAATGTCTGCAATTAAATGGACATAGTCATCATAATGGTGCACAAACAACAGGTCTTGGGTTATGTTGGTATTTAAATCATCAAGTTCATCTAGCAGTTGATCTACTTTTTTATTATTGTGTTTTATCATTAACCCCAATATTTTTATACCAGTTTCATCAAATAGTTGGTGTAAATCATGTAACATATCCGGATTGTTGTCACATCCATTGGGGTAACGCCAGACCCGTAGGCCCTTAGGTACCATCCTTAATTCTATGTTCCTTTTAAGATAACTATTTTCAATATATGTTCTCTTTAACTTGAATAATTTTTTCTCAACAATTGCCATTAGTTCTGTTAAAGTTCTTACTTGCACATTTTTCCTTTTCAACATGGGAACACTGTCTTGTTGGAACTCATATTGATTTTCTTTCCATTTTGCCTTAAATTGCAGTAACTGTGTGTTTTCCAAAATTATGCTAGTTTTACCCTTATCTGCACAGTCCAAATCACCATTCTCACTAGTGCCTGTCCTCACAGTTTTGGTAAATACAATTTCTGGTGTACATTGTGTTAAAGGCAGACCCAAACTGCTGCCTGAAACTGGTAAATGCTCAGAATGCTCAGAATTTCCCCTTTCCATCAATTTTTGTATTTGAACTGTGTGCTCACCCAACTGTTCATGAATGCGTTGGAGCATACCCATGATGTCAGCAGCTGGTGTACCGTCCTCCATTTAGAACCAACTGAGAACCAAAAATTGTACTGGATAGTACTAACTTCAACGATAATCTGTATAAATGATATCCAAACTGCCCAAGATGTTAAAAACAGGTTTATTCCAAACGCATAAAAACAGTGAACACTCCAAAATAGCAGCACCGAAATCACCAATAACCCAGGTTTTGTCCCAAGGAAATGACTTCATCAGATTGGTGACATAGTACCACTAATATATACTAAAACACATTAAACAATTACACTTAATTGACACTTAATTAATTTAGTTTGAGTTGAAAACCAAACCCTAAAAGCACCAGCTTCTGCCTGTGTTTGCTTCATTGGTTTACCTTTACAAAGTTAACAGTTTGTACAAAGTTACAGTGGTTAGAGTTGTCGCCTCACAGGAAGAGGTGTTCTGGCTCGATTCTTGGCTTGACTTCCTTCTGTGCAGACTCTGCATGTCCTCCCTGCAGTCAAGCAAGTTTTAAAGACATGCAGATAGATGCATGTGTGCCTTCTGTGAAGGTTGGGTGCCCAGCTGGCAACTCAGCACAGTAAAAACTTCACTGCCAATCAATCTGTGGACCACTGCTCTGCTGTGGCAACCCCTTATGAGAGAAGCCAAAAGGCATTGCTTTTTATATTCTCCTAATAGAGTAATATGATGTACTGCTTTTTATTCCCTTAAAATAACAGCCATCTATTTCACCTTATATTTTCCTTCCTTCTAGCTACTTACTGATCCATAACATTCAGTCTTACATGGTCACATATAGTCATGCATATTATTCATGATCAATTAGCTGACATAACTCAGACGGCATTCATCTTACATTCCGTATCCATCCTTACAAACATCATTGCATATATTATTTTTACTTTTTTTTTTCAAAATTGATGTGTCCGTTACTGACCAAATTTCTCTAGTTCATCTTCCATTTTCCTCCCAATGGAGATGAAGGCAATATAGGCACCTTATATTTACATGCCTGTTAAATATACTTACATTTTTCTTAGTCCGTTCGGCATGATAAGCACCTTAGTTTTCAAGTAATTGTCATAACTCACAATAGGACCATCATCTATCATGCAATTTTTATTATCCATTAACCAAAGACAAAATTAGAACCACCATTCATGGATTCAACCTGAACACTCAATTGTTTCTTATTTATCTTTACTGTTTTATTTTTAGCAACTCTTAACTCAGAATTTACTTTCCTCCAATTGCTAAAACTCAGCAGGGAAAATCTATTTGCTTGTCAATGGTGGAGAAATAGAGACATTACACAGCAATAAAATCCCTCTCCATACACACAGCAAAAGTACTAACATTGCATTAATTTTAAAAGCATATTTAAATGCAATTCCTTTTGCATAAGACATCTCAAAATTCAATAATAAATCTTCCTGAATCTAGACCTATTGCACTGAGTTATTGACATCTTAAGAAAAAACAGTTCTCATCAGTGGAAGCAGAAAGTAAAAGACTGGTAGCAGATGGATGGGAAGGTCTAAATACCACCACTGACCACCAGGCTAAAGCAAGATGAAAACGTACATGGGCTATTGTACTGTAATATGCGCCATTGGACAGGGACTATGGTACTGTAATATGCGCCATTGGACAGGGACTATGGTACTGTAATATGTGCCATTGGACAGGGACTATGGTACTGTAATATGCACCATTGGACAGGGACTATGGTATTGTAATATGTGCCATTGGACAGGGAATATGGTACTGTAATATGCGCCATTGGACAGGGACTATGGTACTGTAATATGCGCCATTGGACAGGGACTATGGTACTGTAATATGCACCATTGGACAGGGACTATGGTACTGTAATATGCACCACTACCCTCCATTAAAGTTAAATCTTTTAAATCTGCAAATCCTAAAATTTAACCCTGATTATCACTATGGTGATGTTTTCTTGAATTACACTACTGGTAGCAAACAGATTAAAGTAAACAAAAGGCATACACTAAGTGCTGCTTCATCACAAGAATATGCAGGATATATGCACTACTTCAACACGGCTAGCCACCTGACAGTGTAAGCTTTTGCTCTAGATGATTGTCACTGTTGAAGTGACACCCCGACCACATGTCCAAAAATGGAAAAAAAGGGGTTGTTGATGGCTGGATGGATGGATGTACTGCTTATTTGAGTGTAGGCCTACCCGAACTACACCTAAGAATAGGTTTTGCACTGAACACCCCTTCGAACCAAGTTTTTGGTGTACCTCACAGGTGTGAGTTTGATTTTTTTCCAGTGTTCACTTACTATACTAACTATACTCTATGTGAAGCAGTCTGGCCTACAGATGTAGATGTCAGCAACTTATCATTTAATCATAAATACCTTATCACTATGACATAAACTAGTAATTTGAGGAAAATGAAAGTTTGTGCATCTTAGTATAAAATACAAGCCTATGCTAATTATACATTCTCATCTCAAATAGGGCCTGCAGTAAGGCATTTATGGACTTGACCATGCCTTAAATACACTTAGAAAACTAAAATAATATATATTTTTTTCAAGTTACTAAAACCAACACAATCCGTGTACTGCCCCATCTCACCCAGAGGATATTGGTCCTCATCTTCACTACTAGACACCAGAAGGTACTTTAAAGTAATTCCTAAATCTTTTATGAAAAAAAAAATGTAAAAGGAATGGTGTCAAACCTTACAACCCTGACACAGAAAGCATTAGCATTAACCCACTATGCTAAGTCAGCAGTTAGTGTAGCAACATTTCTTTTACATAATAAGAAGTATGAAACCCTGCTCTAGTATATTATTCAATGACTCCAGCAGTTTATGCATTATGGGGGACAGATCACTTATAACAGACAACAGCAGAAGCATCCTGTAAAATTAGGGAAATAGAGTTAAAGGATATGGGTGTATGACAGTAAGGAGGAGGCTTCAAGACAAAGCCAGGAAGAATGCTAGATGACACCAAGGATTTTTTTTTTAAATATGTATCACAGTCACTTAAAAAGTTACCAAAACAAAAGGTCTAGTGTCACCAGACATTTTATAAGCACTAAGGAGAATGAAACTCTAACATCTTGCATTACTGGCTGGCAGTAAAAATTAGTGAAGTAGGGCAAAAAATGATACATCGTGGACATTTTGCAAACTCGGGAACAGGTGTCACAGTGTGTGCGAGCATGCGTGTGTGTGTGTGTGTGTGTGTGTGTGTGTGTGTGTGTGTGTGTGTGTGTGTGTATAGGGGAGTGAATAGTGTGGTGCCAGTACCAATGGGTTGCATGGTCCTCCAGTCTTAACTACAACAAGAAAGTGCTGATTTGCCCTGACAGTACATAAGGACAATTTAGGGACATATAAATGACCTAATAATGAGGTATTTCCTCTTTGTGACTAATGTCCCTCTGAATCCCATTATTCCTCATCATATAACAGCCCCTTTGGGCCAGAGCTTTTACCTGCAGTGATGGAGGTTTTCTCAATCCCCAGGAGGTATCTCCATTTCTTTTTATTTATTTATTTATTTTTTTGCAAACCAGTCTATTTTGTGCAAAGGAAAGTGAAGGGGGTCAAAGTGATAGAAAAGAGACAGAAGAGGGAAAATTAGAGATACATGACTGTTATGCAAAGGAGCAACCAAAAACAAAAGGACAGAAAAAATGGCACTGCAGGAAGAAAAGGCACTGGATATAGGGCTGACAGAGATATATGACATGTTGTTTCATAAACGTCTGTTGTTCCATACTGCTGACTGCACTTTAATCATTTCTATTCCTGTTCCAGATTCCTGTCTCCAGGTGTACTGCAAGTTGTTATGCAGGATTTCGGAAATCAACCCAACCAGGACAGCCTCTCTGCTGCTATGTCTGTGTCCAATGTTCTGATGGTGAGATCTCCAATGAAACTGGTGAGTCACAGTTCCACTCTTTCAAATATGCTGACAATGACTGCAAGCTTTTGGTGACACTTGAGACACTTTAATTCTGATTATTCCTTGTCCTATATTAAGCATTTATTTAAAGTGATACATTTCCACTTAGCACCCATCTGTCACTGAAAATATTTTCCCAGGTTCACAGTTATATTTTACCAATATAAAACACAATCTGACTGTATTTTATTCATTTATTTATACTTCATTGACCAGGTTAGTCTCACAAGACCAATAGCCTCTTTTTAGTGAGGTAGTATTCATTCTAACTAAGGAAAATTTGACGAGAGCACTGTGGGATTTCCCAAGTCTTTTCAATAACTGTCATACAGCTACCTGAGCAGCTGCCATCCAAAGAAAATAAGACTAACAACTCACCTGAAATACAACACACTCAAGAGTGCAGCACCCCTCTAATGCTGCACTGCAGTGTCAGCATGGGACACATTAATCCAGCTACCTGGTGTGGGACTATAACCCATAACCTCCTGATCTTTTAGTATCAAATGTGAGTGGGTGACCTGTTAAGGCTACTGACACTGGCTAATCCTTAGAAATACCTCTAGAATAGAAAGATCCATCTTTTTGGGTGAGGGAAGCTTACCCATATCCACAAAAGGGGCTGTAGCTTTTGCAGTCCATACTAATATATTATTGAGTCCATGGTCATAATCACTGCATATTGGAGAAATGAACATCTCTGACCCGCAAAGGTCTCCACTGAAACCCACTCTCCAATTACCAAGGCATTCATACATGCATTCTGGGTAGTATGGAACAGTCTTTCCACCACTAGGCTTTAACAAATGTTATGTATTCTTTTAATGACAATGAATCCAAATGCACTTTAAAAATCTTGAAGCTGAGAACATGTATAATCCTTGCAGTAAGATATTATTTGCTGTCTTGGTCACTGATGAATGCCTACTTAAATTATTATTATTATTATTATTAGTAGTAGTAGTAGTAGTAGTAGTAGTAGTATTATTGCTATTGTTGCTATTTATTAAACAAAGCACTTACACTACCATTTCTTTGAACTCTGTGTGACACTAAAACATTAGAAAAGTGAGTGCTTTTTTCATCTAAATGTGTGCCTTTGTGCTTTGATTGCTGAAAGCTAGTCAATGAATTTTATCCTTTTCAGAATTAAAACTTGACATCAGAAAATAAGATATCCATACAAACAAAGCCTAATCAGCCATTTGATGAGTTATGGGCATTCAAACATTTGGAACTAATCTATCATCTACCTCTCTATCATTCTATTTTCTGTTTATATATGTATGTATGTATGTATGTATTTATCTATCTACAAAACAGCTGCAAGTTGTATTTCTGTTATTCAATATTTTCTTTTTTACTTTTTTCATACTACTGAATACTTACCGTAGCAGCTATAAATCTTAATATATGTACAAATAATAGCAAGTTATTGTATGTTGGGAGGCCTAGGTTTTTAGTCATAATTGTTTTCCATGCAAAGGCCAGCAAAGCTCATGATCCTGCTCAGAGGAATGGATTGTTTTAATAACCATAGAGGAGCACTTTTTGTCAAGTATAGCTAGTTAAATATATTTTCTTACTAAAGTTCCACAGACCCTCCTAGTTTTAATGCTGCAAAGTATCTTTAAAGTACATGAGCTGTTTACAAAAGAGAGAATTTTCATTTACTGATTTAGTGGTTTAAAAAATGGGTCCCCCAGTATCAAAAGCAGATATTGCCTGCTATCTATATCTTAATATGGCGGTGCAACAGTATGCAAAACTACAAATTTCCCCTCATCATTACTATCATAAGCCTTACTTTCCAACAATGCCATCTATTGTCTTCCTCAAAACATTGCACAGTGTCTTCCACTAAAATAAAGCTTGCTGATAACAAATCATGTATTATTTTTATAATAAAGAAAGTTTTTATAACAAATAATTTGTCCTTTATTAGAATTTACTTCCATTTTGCTCTATTGGTTTGACAAATACAGCAAAAAAGGTAGCTGTTCTGTTCCTCTTTTCCTTCATGGGCACCCAATGGATGACTATGTTTCATATCAACATTATGTGCAGCCAGTCAACCATGGCATCTCTTTCTTCAGACTCTTAACTACTCCAAAAGCATTTCTTGGTATATGACTGCTGCCAGTAATACATTGCTTAAAACTTCTAGTTAAAGATTTTATCATCAGAGGTAATGCTGCATTGACTGTGAAAAACTAGTCTGATTTATTTCCTTTTTGCAAAATGTGGTCTACAGACTGCAATCCTGCTTCTTAGATAGTTAGAAGCATTTTATACATGCGAATCAGAATCAGAATCAGAATCACATTTATTGGCCAAGTATGCACACATACAAGGTATTTGACTCCGGTTTTAGTGACTCTCCAAGTATGGATTGCATAACCGACTTACATTCAGCTATTAAGAACAAGACAAATGACATACATACAACTATTAAGAACAAGACAAATGACATACATGCAACTATTAAGAACAAAACAAAAAAGTAAATATACATATACATATACATACAAGGTGCAAAGTGCAACTCAGTGCAAGCAATACTGAAATAAACTCTGAAAGAAACAGGTATTAACAATATGTAAACAATACTGAAGAATCCTTGTAGGCCTGGGAAAAAAATACCCCAGCCTAATAAGCTGAGTTAACCATTTATGAACTTGATGGCCTGTGGAAAAAACTGTTCTTATATCTGCTTCTTTTGGTGTGGATTAATCTATAATGCCTGGCAGATGGTAGTAGTTCAAAAAGATGGTGGCCTGGATATGAAGAGTCTGACTGGATGACCTTCTATAAATATTCATACTGTTGTGTTTTATTGTTTATTGCCTGAAGAAGCCTGTTGTCAAAAGTTTTAAACTTGCATATTAAAGAGATGTTTCCTCTAGTGCTTTCCAGTGCTTTAGTTTTTCACTCTACTTATAGGAGTTGCTGGACTTACAACTATTTCATTGTTGTTTCTTTTCATTGTTTATATCCTGCTAGTTAATAGTTGACATTGACAGGACACCTTCTGAGATTTTATCAGGAATTTTATCCTTAACTGGTAATATGCTCATATCAGCATTACCGACTGTTAATGATATCGTGGATGTGTTGACAAATCCACTCTTTGGCATGTCTGAAATGAATAACATTGGGTCTAATGCTGCTTCCACATAAGATATGGATCTAATCTTACAATTTAAATCCAAAATTCATGCCTTTGAAGAGACTGTAATAAACTGTAAGTGCTTACAATGACAGTGCCTAAGCTTTGTAGTGTATCTGCACCATAAAATACTGCCAAGAGGATTAAGGATTCTAAAGATGCCAACTTATAGAGATAAATATCCCGATTTATTGAGGAGATTGTAGCTTATTAATCTTGACTGCTCATTTCATTACATGGAGCTCATGAATGTTTACTTCCAACCTATAGAACAAGAGCTCCTTAAAGAAATTGAAATTTTGTATTCTGACCTTCTCTCTAATATTGAGTTAAATGAACACTCAAAATGTTTAATGAATCTCTTGAGCATCTTGTCTCTTTCCAACAGAGACTTATAGAAACAAAGAAAAAAGAAGCTCCAGACGGGCTTGGCTGATTTTGAAAGAAGGAATGTTTTCACTTGGCCAAGATAAAGACCGGCAGGCAATAGGAATGAATTGCATACTGAAAATTGGCTGACAGAAACGGTGGATGAGGAAGTGTCTGGGCACAACAAGGTATCTTTACTATGAACTAATCAACAACAGACTGCCACAGTTATTACCTACGAAAACAGCAGTTGTTGGATCCTAATTGTTTATCACATACTGTGCAAGCTGAATCCACTCAAGACCCTCCTACTGTTGTGGATGCTAACCAAATATGAGTGTTAGGCCTGGTGGATTTTCCCTTGCTTTTAGATCAGCCACTGCTGATGGCCAAACCTAGGGCATGTGTGAAGAATTTGTGGAGCAACACGAAAGGGAAAATGCAGATACATTGACCAATAACCAGGTGCCAAATGAGCAGATTAATTTGGTATTTAACCTTTGTAAATATACCTTAAATGAACATTAAACTTATGTTTTAAGTAAGGGACTGACCTTTGTCTCATCTAACTACATTGATGTATCAATCACAGTGCTTGAACCTAAACAGTTTAGAAGGATTTTGAATTTGAAGATCTTTTTTGGTACAGATAGCGACCATGTATGTAATTTCTTTAAGCATTCCAGTACTTTTGTACCATATAACAATAATATATTACAATTTTTTTAAAAAGTTGTGGAAAGAGATATTTATAGGTTATATAATACTAAGCAGCATAAGCAATTTTGTAATTTGAACAAACAACAGTTTAAAGCTATACCATCTTTAGCAACGAATGCCAGCACTGAATGCAGATGAAGGTGGGGGTGTCATAGTTATGCACATTAGTACTATTATGATAGTGTGTTTACAGTGTTAAGGACAAATGGATTTAGCAACATTAATAGATGAGATAGTAATGTGGTTGCTCTAACTGTTAAGGAGGCCATCTGTACTATGCACAACACTCAGAAGATTACCAATTAATTATTTAATTACTTTATTAATAACACACCCAAATTACCAATGATCTATGGAGTACCTAAAAATGCATAAATGTTTATTGAACTCACCAATGAGACCTACAGTATCTGCAAGAGGATGGGTCACAGAATCCATATCTAAATATTTAGAAAGGCAATTAAGACCCTGGCTTGATAAGACTAGTACCATTCTGAAGGATGCCACGAAATTCTTAAAAAGAAATTCTATGAATGGTTGAAAGGTAAAATGCAAGGTGAATCTTACTTTGTCACACTAGATGTAGATTCTCTATCCACAGATATTCATCATAGTATAGGAACTGAAAGTACATGTATGTTCTTGAACAAGTATTCAGATTATGCATCAGAAAAGTTTGATTTGTCATGTGAATTGTTACAACTGGTACTAGAAAACAATATATTTATCCTCCAAATGAATGTCTTCCATCAAACCAAAGAGGTAGCAATGGGGACACCACTTGCTAATATAGTTATGTATGTATGGGAAGAAAAATAGATTTTTCAGCATCAAATCAGTTTAAAGAACAGACAGGCTTCTACATGTAGTTTATGGATAACCTGTTTATGGTCTATAAAGGAAATCAACCACTTTTTGGAAACTTTCCTGAATACAAGTAGATAGCATGCTCTCCTTTGATAACCACATAGCCAAAACAGTCAGGAAATTCTTCTATGTGGCACACCTGATCACAAAGGGTTCCTCATCCAGATCCAAAGAGGTGATTGTGCCCCTTTACTCCTCACTCATTAGGCCCATAATAGAGTACAATGCCCCATTTGGGATGTACCTCACTAGACACCTGCAACAACTAGAAAGAACACAAAAGTACCTCACTAAGAGGAATAAGGGCGTTAAACAATTACCCTATGAAGCACGACTAGAAAAGCTCCAGCTCTTCTCAGTCGCTTACCGCCTGCTCAGAGGTGACCTGTGCCTGACCTGTAGGGCCATGTCAAACCCTGAACTAATGGACATGCTTCACCTCAAAAAAACAAGATCCCTCAGAACCACTTGTTCTAGTGACTTGAATCTATGTACAACAATAAACAGGACATGCTGGAGGGATAGATTCCTGTCCCAGTGACTCCCCTCACTCTGGAATAGAATCCCAATCCATATTCGACAGAACTCCTCTCTGACCCTCTTCAAGAGAAATCTTGATGAGTGGATGGGTAATCGTAAGTTCTACCCTGGGATCACTTCAGGAGCCCTGTTGACAGAGGCCCAGGTTACTAATCTAATGGGGAGGCGAAAGCCATCACTCTGTGGCTATGCTTATAAATGCCCATGGGCAGATAGCCTAGTACTTACCTATGAACCTATGAACCTATGAACATATCAAACACTGTCACATTTCTGAAATTCAGACCTGAAATATCATTCAATGGAATTACTTACTTAGACGTATGTTAACTAAAGATGTAGATAAAACACTGAAACTGAGTTACACAGTAAACCAGTAAAAGGAATAGCTATCTGCACTGTACAAGTATGCATACATCATTTATGCTCAAAAATATAGTCAAGAATCAAATGTTTTGAGTAACTAAACTGAATACTGTTGATTCTAATATGGTTAAGCAACTAAACACTGTGGCAACTGATTTCCATAAGCATGGTTATTCCAACAGAGAAACTGTAACAGCTCTTGAAAATGTTAGTCTATAATGTACTAGATCTGCAAGACCAGTTTTCTATCCAGTAGAACAGAAGTTGTGAATGAAAAGCAGAAACAGGAGATAAGGTGTATGCTGACATTTAATAACAATACCCACATGTTCAAGCAAATTGTCAACAAGTATCGGTTTATTTTGAAAAGATATACCTGCATTACATCACATAATATCAGTGGAAGCAAATTTGGATACAAATATCACACTACACTTAAAGAGAACTTATGTTATAAAGAGCAACCAAAGCATTATTTTAACCTTATGAGTAACAAACAGGATACATTTAGGTGTAATGTATGTGTTTACTGTAATTTTATATACACAAAGAAGACTTTGAAACATCTAGTGTTCGGTTATGACATAATTTTAAAGACCTATGGGAATTGCAACACACAAAATATAATTTATATGGCTATGTGTGAAACTTGTGATGGTTACTATATGTTGTTTTTGCGTCTTTCAGCTTTTCCCGGATAGGGGTCGCCACAGCGGAACTCAACCTTCAACGAAGGTACGCCCATTCACGCATGTCTCCAGACAGAAGACGCTCTAGCTGAGAATCAAACGGGACAACGTCTTACTGTGAGGTGACAGTGCTACTGCAGCACCACCACTGCAGTCACTGTGAAGGTTACTATATAGGCATAACAAATAGGAATCTTAAAGGGCATATACGTAACCATCTCTCTGAAGTAAAACAACAAGTTACTGCCAATGCTTTATATAAATATATAAACATATTTTTAAAAAAAGGAATACTCGTAGTTTTAAATTTATGATTTTAAAAGTTATTTGTGCACCATTGTGTGGAGGAGACATAAAACTCTTAACACAATATGAAGAGATGTAATGGATACTTAAAATGAGAACACACATGCCACCAGGTTTAAATGGTGATTTCATTTTATGTTTAGATATTTACATGAATAAATGTAAATAATTCAGATCACGTGACTTCTATAAATATTCATACTGTTGTGGTTTATTATTTATTGCCTGAAGAAGTTTGTTGGTGAAAGTTTTAAATCTGAGTATTAAAGACATGTTTCCTCTAGTGCTCTCCAGTGCTTTATTTTTTCACGTTGTTCTACTTATTGGAGCTACTGGACTTACAACCATTTCACTGTTGTTTCTTTTTGTTGTTAGCCCCCTCCTCATGGTAGTCATTTGTTTAATAACTAAGACTTTGCATGGTTAAACTAAAACAGATCAGACAGGATCTTGTTTAACAGGAAAGTGTTTGTTCTTGTATTCTGGGTAAAATAAAGGCAATATTTCACTGAAGCAAATCCCAACTCTGCAATGTTATTTGCTGTAAACAATATTTAGCATAGGATGAAATTATATCCTATGCTGTTTTTTTTTTTTTTTTTTTACATTAAAGAGTAGATTCTAATATATACTGCGGTGGTGGTGCTGCGGTAGCGTTGTCACCTCACAGTAAGACGTTGTCCTGTTTGATTCTCAGCTAGAGCGTCTTCTGTGTGGAAACATGCGTGAATGGGCGTATCTTCATTGAAGGTTGTGCATCAGGGCCGGCAACTCGACATGTAAAAATCTACTGTCAATCATTAGAGGACCGGAGTTCCACTGTGGCGACCCCTAACCGGGAAAAGCTGAAAGACACAACAAGAGAGTAGATTCTAATAGATTAACATAGGAAAATACTGTTACACTTAATCAGCTAGACATATATTATTCAGGTAATGACCGACTATAATAAGCCATCTACACATAATACACTATCATTCTGTGAATTCATAGTAAACTGAATTAAGAATACTAAACTCAACATGAATATAATAAAACTCTAGCATCAACTAATTGTGTAATTTTGAGTATTGCATGATCATTTATTGACTACATACTACACAAAGTCAAGTATAATAAACTTAAATTGAACATAAATAAATTGTAGTACTAAGTTATTACAGAGCTACTAATAAAAAAACTACCAGTCTGCAAATTCAGTTAGTCTTAATGAACCATACATCCTCTATGTTTTAGTTTCTGGTAAGTATTCTATAGTTCTTGTCTACGTTTATGGTCATTGTCCACTGTGAATATTTATAGACAGAATATTAAAAGTTTTCCCTTCATCTTTTACATCTGTGTAGTCTTACACTTTTTATTATTCTTTTAAATATTTGCTTACCCTTTTTATATCATTTTGTATATTCTTTCTTCTTTTCACACATTTTCTTTATATATTTAATTGTCTTTCTATATTATTTCCTTCACATGGTTGTTATTTTACTATTTCATTATTTTATTCCAAATGATTTGCTCTCTGTGTGTAGAATGATTTTTCTTATTTTAAAATACAACATGAATGCTATGGATTTTCTATGTAATACTCTTTCCTTTTATGTTTGCATTTTCTTGGTATAAACTAATCTAGTTACCGGTGTAAATGCACCCTATAATTACATTGCTTTTCTCTGTGGAATTTCAATGAAAAGGGCCAAAGACCAAGTAGTATTGTTGCATTTAACAAACTGTAAATAATTAAACAAAGAAAGAGAGAGAGAATTTAAAAAATTGCCTACCATGTCTCACATACTTACTCCAGCAAAATACAATTATTAGTTATCTATATAAGAGCTTTGGAAAAGGTAGTTGTGATACCAACTTATAAACAATGTTTATTAAGGTTATTTATCACAGATCTATCAGGTTAACTAATTATAATGGGAAAATCTTTCTAAGAATATATTCAATTTTTGTGCCCACTTCATTTACTTTATCATAAGATCATAATTGATAGTTAAATAGCTTGAAAATTGGATTGTTTAACCTAACGTGAAGTTAGCATACAAAAACACATATGATGTCACCAGAAAGGCTTGCATTCAAAGATGTGCTGTAATGCTTGGTGGTAGGGCCTATTCTTTTTAACACCTTATCTTATAATTTCAAGCAAGGACAGTAAAAGCATCAGCAAATCTGCTGATGACATAAAGGTGGGAACAGTTGTAGTTATATTTAGTGATTAAAGAAAACTTCAAAGTTATTTTGATTCACAAATGAATTGAGCAATGGAGGGTGGTATCTTCTTCAGAGCTAAAAATGTTGCATTGCATATTTTGGTCAAAACAAAAGGAATAGCTGTACTCTGCTGATAATCAGAGCCAGCAATGAATTAAATTAGTGATATTTGAATAACAATAGACAGAAATATGAAATTGGGAATAAATGTTAGCCTTATTGTACTTCACTTGGGAATAAATGTTAGCCTTATTGTACTTTACAACAATTAAGTATGTCTTATAAACAGTTTCATCCAAGCATTCTTAAGTTATGATCCCAGGGAATGAGAAAGGATATGAGCTTTAACTTTTGTACTGCTGCCAACAATATGAATATCATAGGAACAGCAATATGGGATAGTGGGCTTTACTGGTATAAATGTAAAACATTGTCTTGTGTAATAGCCAGGGCATAGCAGATCCAAAATGAGATCTTTACTCTGCAGTTATAGATCTTTTACACTCACTGGTTGTCCAGCATTTCACCCACTTTTGGCTTTGGCTATTTTCTTTCAGCACAAATTTCTAACTTGACCAGCATTATTTAGTATGTGTGCAGACACACACACACACACACATACACACACACACACACACACACACACACACACACACACACACACACACACACACACACACACACACACACACACACATTACTTTTCAGAATTCGGGATATGCTGTCATCAACTAAATTACATTAGCAATCCAAAAACATAAATTAGCATTTACCTTTTAAAACCAACCTTTGACTATTTGAGTGGTAATCATAGCTTATTGTTTACATTTTATGCATTTTTCTTTGAAAGTACTGTAACTTTTTTTAGTTTATTACAGTTTATCATAAGCTCCTACTTCTTAGACTCAAGCACATTTTTTTCAGAAATCCTCAAGGAAATGAAGGCTGCATTTACATTTCCTGATAAAATTGCAAGGTTGTTATAAGGACAAAATGATTGACTTCAACAATTGGCTAAGCCTCTGGTGTCATACAAAGGAGATCCAGTATCTGTCTGCCTGGGAAGGCGTGATCGACAAACCACGATGCTTTGCCAGAGATGGCCTGCACCTGTCACCCCTGAGATTCAGGTTTCTGGCTAAAGCTCTTGCCACCCCTATAGTGCCTTTTTTAGGCAAGGTTCAAAGGACAAAACCACCACCATAACAGATACAAGCATGCAAAATCTGAAGGTAATGCTACTCAATGCTAGAAGTCTAAATCTCAAAATGCACTCTCTCAAGGCACTCCTAAAAATGGAGAACATTGATATCTGTGCAGTAACTGAGACCTGGTTCAAGGCTCCAGAGAGCACCCCTGCAATACCAGGCTACAACTCTTACCACACTTTTCGACCACAAAACCAAGACCAAAACACTAAAGGTGGAGGAGTGTCCATATTCAAGGATATTCATACCTCCAGGCTAGCTGGCCAACACAATGCATCTGAAATTCTACAGGTACAACTAATACTCGGTAAGACTGCAATCCAAATTGTAGCTTGCTACAGATTCCCCACCATGCCCCAGGATTCTCACTACAACTTTCTAAACATACTGGAAAATATTATGATACAACCAAACACCCTAATACTGAGTGATTTCAACTACTCTGCCATTAACTGGGAAAATTATTTGGGTACCAACACCTTTTCCCAACGGTTCTTGGAATTCATAAATTCCAACGGCCAGGATCAACTAATCCATTGTCCCACCAGGGGCTCCAGTATCCTAGACCTGGTCATTACCAACATGGGAGATAGATGATCCACACCAGTGGTCACCCCCTCATTGGTCAGGTCTGACCATAACCAAATCACCCTTGACATCCACATCCCACCCCCACCCCCACCCCAGTAAGGAAACCTCCATAAAAAACTTCTCAAAAGGCAACTTCATATTACTGAAGTCAGAAGTGACAAACTTCATGACACCCATGCAGATGGGATCTGAAAGTTCAGCTGCTGAATCCCACACTAAGGCACTGTATGAGCGCATTCACTCGTGCATGAATCGTGCCATCCCAAATAGAACCGAGATACTCTCCTCCAAAAAAAGGAAGATAATTTGGTGGTCTCCTACTATAAACAAAATCTCAGGATGCAAAAAACTCTCTCAGCAGCCTCAGTAAGATGCTGAGATCCCTCATAGAATCCTCAAAAGCTAGTTATGAAAATAAAATTGCCAAAGATTCCAAAGACAACCACAAGGCATTCTATAGTTATGTCAAGAATCTAAATGGCAATGCTTAGATCTGTTCTGAGCTACAACAGAATGGCGTTAAATATACTGATCCCAAGGATATTGTCAATATCCTGGCAGATAGATTTAGTGCCAACTTCACCCTCTAAAGGGCCCATCTCAATACCAAAAGATTGCCAAATTCCGGTAATCACGGCCACACAGGTAGAAACCGCACTCTTCAAAGCTAAGAATACAGCATCCATGGGACCAGATGACATCCCCAGCTGTGTACTACATAAACTACAAAGGGAACTGGCACCTCACCTAAGTGTCATGTTTAATCATAGCCTCACATCAGGCTTCGTGCCCACTGAGTGGCACACAGCTACAGTTATCCCACTCCACAAGGAGGATCCACTTTGGATCCCGGGAACTACTTTCCCATCAGTCTGATGAGCCTGATTTGCAAGGGCATGGAACGCATTATTATGGAACTTATAAACAAAGATGTTGGCAACCTTCAAACACTGGACCCCACCCAGTTTGGGTTCGTGAAGGGCCGATCTTGTCTCAACCTGATTGACTTCTTCAAATCAGTCTCCAGTTTTGTGGATGGGGGTAAGGCAGACACAGCCTATCTGGACCTTGCCAAGGCCTTCAACACCATCCCTCACTCTGGAATCATAGATAAACTTACTAAGCTGGGCATAAATCCCTATGTCAACCAATGGGTTGCCAACTGGCTTACTGACAGAACCCAGATGGTAAAAGTAGCTGACTCCAAATCCAGCTCCAGACAAGTGATAAGTGGAGTATCTCAGGGTTCAGTCCTGGGGCAACTCTTATTTGGCATCTCCTTCTCTGAAGTACAGGCCAACACTAAGGGACTTTGGCTAACAAAGTTCACAGATGACTGCAAACGGGGAGCCATTATTGAATCCCCAAATGATGTGGATATTCTACAAAAGGGCCTTACAGAAACAGATGCCTGGTGCCAGAGCCATGGGTTCAAGCTCAGTGCCAAGAAATGTATAGTCATCCCCTATGGAAAAAAACATGTACCCATGAATTAACACATAGGTGGCAGTACACTAAACATCGAAAGTGTGATGAGAGACTTAGGGACACAGGTGGACATTGGTCTCACCTTCGATAACCATATCGCCACAATGGTCAGGAAATCCTTCTATGCAGCACACCTCATCACTAAGGGCTTTTCATCCAGAAAAAAGGAAGTCATTGTCCCACTGTACTCATCCCTCATTAGACCCATTATAGAGTATAATGCCCCATTTGGTATGTACCTCACAAGACATCTGCAACAGCTGGAAAGGTCGCAGAAATAACTCACTAAAAGAATCACAGGCCTAAAGCAGATGCCATACGCTGACCATCTAAAAAAATTCCAGCTATACTCTGTGGCATATCGTCTACTCAGAGGTGATCTCTGCTTAACATACAAGGCCATGTCAAACCCTGAGCTGTTGGACATGCTCCACTTAAAGAAATCCCAGTCCCTCAGAGCCACACGCTCCAGGGATCTAAACCTTGTCATTACAATGAACAACACATGCTGGAGGGATAGGTTCCTGACCCAGAGACTCCCCATACTCTGGAATAGTCTGCCGATACATGTCAAGCTGAGCGCCTCCTTAGCCCTCTTCAAAAGGAACCTTGATGATTGTATGGAAGATAGGAAATTCACCCCAGGGATCATGTCAGTCACCCTGCTAGACAGGGGTCCAGAGAAGTAAATATTGCGGGAAGAAATATCCAGGGAATTGTTATGACTAGGCTTGTATAGACTCTAGGGTTGATAGCCTAGTACCAACCTATGAACTTATGATGATACATGAGGGATCAGAGGCAAAAATTAAAGGAGGGGGTCCTGTCTGTTTGAGCAGAGGAACCAGGCAGAGATGCCTTCTTTCCCCTTTGTTGTTTGCATTATATTTAGAACCACTGGCAAAGAAAACAAGGGACTCAGAAATTCAAGGATATAATTTGTACGGTAGTCAAGAAAATTTGGCTTTATTTGAATATGATATTATTTTATATCTGATAAAACCAGAAAATTACATTTCAGTGCTGTGGTACATTCTGAGATAGCTTTTTCTAGGTATAGAACAAATGTTTTTATTTTAAAATATAACATGAATGTTACTCAATACAATATTAATGATGATAAAACAAAGGCAATAGCTGCAGATTATGGACATACACATGTTGGTTCAGCAATACTCATATTTATGGGGATATGATAACATGAAGTACTTAGGAATATGGATTAAAAAAGGATTCTGTTATGGCAGCTTAAAATATGTTGGAAGAGACTAAACAAAAGATAATACAAAAAATAAGAAATTGGAAGTTCTGCTCTATGGATACAGATAGTAATATACAAGCAGTGAAAATGTGTTTAGTCCCTTTAGTTTTATATACAGGCTATGCATATTTTTATCAACCAGAGAAGTTCTAGATTGTAACTAGTAAAGAGTTAAAGGATGTCATCTGTAAGGGGAAGAGGGGAAGAGTCAAGTGGGATAAACTGATCTTTCTAATAGAACAAAGTGATTTAGGATTATCTGATCTGAAAGAGTATTTAAGAACTACACATTTAAGGTTCCTATACAGAGCATAAGCAGAAAGCTATAATTCAAAGTGGAAAGGGATGATCGTGAAATGGAGGGAAGCTCAGGAAGCAAGAAGAGACTGGGATTTTGGATGTAGATCCTTAAGGAGAATAACAATAACCATACATAATATTATATTCATAAAGCAGCAGAAAGTATTCTAAGAACTAAGCCAACATAGGAATGTAGAGAGGAGATTCTGCCAACAGGGATGACTGCAATTAGGGGTAGAGAGAATATACAATAGGGGACTGGAATATACGGGAGAAAACTGGCAAAGGAGCCAATGTATTGGGGACAAATAATTAGAGATGGAAAGGTAACAGAACGGGAAGAGCTAAGAATTCATTAAGACTGCAAGATAGAGATTACCAAACCTGTCAAGGATTGATATCAGATTATAGGCAAAATGAAAGAAATAAGGACAAAGAGCAACACTGGCAGTATGTTATTTTGTAGAATCTAGAATAGAAGCTGCTTTTAAAAAGAGTTAATTAGAAGGGCATGCAAAATATTGCACGATAACTATGAGAATCAATTAGAGGAGGTTAGAAAGGATATGGAAATGAATAATGTTTTGGAGGAGGAATGAAGTTTAAGGGAAGGCAGGAATTGAATGAGCTTTCTAATGTTTGACTGAATGACTGAATAGATTATAAGTGTTATATAATATTTGCAAGTGAAAATATGTCAATATGGTTTGTTTTTATTTATATGTGTGAAGGTTGCTAGCCTAGCTAGATAGAATTTTGTAAATAATTCTATATCCTTGACAATATTAATATGATCACAGGCTTGTTTGACAAATGTAAGAAAACTGTGTTATGTTCTGAACTTCAAAAATGTAACCAAAATGGCACCCTGTTGGAAGAAAGCTGTGTGTGATATCAAGCTAGGAGACAGGATGCCTGCAGCTAGAAAATTTTTCTATTGTCTTAAGACAGAGATAATTACTAGGTTTCACATGTAAAGTGTCTTTTATTGCTGTGGCTTCATGGTAGGTGCAATTTACAAAACAAATGTTAAATTTTAAGTTTTGTGAGCCTGGTAAACTTAAGCAGAAGTGTCAAGAATGATGTAATCTGAAATGACTCAGCAGCATACCTTTCAACCTGGAAACATCAAAAATCTGGACAAGGCCCATGAAAAATTGTACAAATCTGTATGCTGATTAACATAAAATTTGCATACATAATTATGTAACCCCACCCACTCAAATGAATTGTGGGATACCAACTTTCAAACACAAACCAAAGGACAATCAAAATATGGCACCTCCACATATCTACCACATATCTTGTTCTATACCATATAATCAAAGTTACATTACATAAATTGTTCAGTTTCAACCTTCTCTTTAACCAAATTTCTCCTCCAAAACATTTTTCTGCAATCTGCATGTATTCTTCCCATAATTTCCATTTTTTTCTATGTAATTTACTCATACCCCATTCTAAACATCTCACTTCCTGTTCCTATCCTGTTCCTATCTGTGTTACAATATTCACTACTTCAGTTTTAGTTGGTCTAGACTCTGATGTATATTTTCTAGTAATTGCTTAAATGATAGCCACCAGAATTAAACTTAACATGGCCTTACTATCGAGGCAATTCAGATCCTGTATCCCAGATCAAAGTCATTTCCTTAGTTACACTCATTTGCTTGCCCAACATTCCCAACAGTGTACTCTGTAGGGAATTTTTAATGTGTACCAACTCATTACACTCCAACACTATATGCTTCCATGTAACTCTTGCTTCACCATTACACCTCCAATATTTGCCATCTACCTGAGGAAAAATTCTTTGGAGTCTGCTTGGGGTATGAATGTATCTATGCAAACACTTGCAGGCAAAAATTCCAAATCTTCTATACTTTGCTGCATATTTGGGAGCCATGCATATGTCCTCCCATTTTTTTATTTGAAAAATTGCTTACATAATCTCTCTTCCCAATCTTTTATGACCTCCTCTGATTGATTCCTGTAGTTATTGTGTAATATTTTATATGTCCTACTAATTATCCCTTTTTAAATAATAGCCTCTATTCTGTATTCAATTAAAGACTCAACCAGTGCACGTCTTTCACTTGGGATTCCCGTATCTCTTTCTCTTTGTCTGTACTCTGGTATCAATCCCTGATAGAGAAGGCAGTCTGCATGGAACATTTCTTATAGCACCTCATGAGGACAATAAACATAGTGTGAGTACTAGTTTTGTAGGCCTAGAAATGCAGTAATCACAGTAAGAATGTTTAAACTTAAGGAAATTCTGCATTACCAAAGAAGTCGCAGAATATATTAACCAGCAAGGAAATAGAAACTGAAATGATAAAAAAGCATATGCAAGACAGAGTTAAAGGGAAACTAAAGATAGGACACCATTTAATTCTAAATAGAGTACTTTAGTGAATGGTCTGGCAAATTATCACAGTATATTTACCCAAGAAACATATCAAAGGTTTTTCCCACCCACTAAATAATTTCCTTCCTTGGTTTACAGATAGAAGCAGCTGAGAGAAAAGAAAAAAATATACTTCTCTATCACATTAGCTTTATTTTATGAGTTTGATATGGTGTAGGTTAAAAAAAATCATCTAAAAGTCACCTTCATTTAATACGATGAAACAAGATCTTGTCATTCAAAAATGTTTGTAGAAATTAACATATATGCCATATTTTGAGCATTAATGATGTTAGGATGTTAGGCTGTTGCCTTTTGCTTTGGAAAATATGCATGAAAAATGAGGTATCAACTTAGCAGCTAAGCCAGGTCTTCTGGCTGCTCATAATGATTTGGATACTTGGGACTACATTTCTAAAGGGAAAGAAAGCACGAAACAGCACTGAAATTGCTGATGCTGAGAGGGGTTAAGTATGAACACATTCAAATCGAAGAAAAAATAAATAGATAAAGGAAAACAGACAACATTAAGCAGTACTAGTAGCTATCTACTGTTAATTGGAATTATCTTCCTACAGAAAAGTGATTTGACAGTCAAGTTGTGTCCTTTAAAACCAAACTGCTTAATCACCATAAAACAAGTGTCATATAGATCTCAGTACCTATACCTAACTGTATAAACCATGCTGTTATTCACTTTCTTAAATACGGGTCCCTCTTTTCCCTAGTTCATGATTTACAGATGTAAATGGTCCTTTACATGATGGTTGCTTCTTTTCTGCAATCCTTGTTTTTTTAATCTTTGTGTCCACAAAGAATTGCTACCTCAGTACCTACAGGTTATATCCATATAACTATTATTGTGTGCCTCACTCTCAGAAAATGATTATTGTCTTACTCAGCTGTATTGAAAGTATACTATTTCTCTTTGTTTGAATGTTATGTATTGACTGTAGTTCAGGTTGTAGTTGAAAAGGGTCCTATAGTAAGCAGTTAAACTAATGAAGGGGAATATTCACAATAACTTCTCCTCACCAGTTTTGACAAGCTTCTGACAAAGTCCCTTGGCAAAGTAAAGTTTAAAAAACTAACTTGGGTACTCCTGAAAATGACTGATTTCTTTTTTCAGTAAACCTAATGTATATATTACAAGCTAACTTGCCCAGTTAAAGCTTATACAAAAAAAAAAAAAAAATAGCCACATCCAGCAAACCCATTTTGTAAGCATCACTTACTTACGCAACAATCTGAACACACACACACACACACACACACACACACACACACACACACACACACACACACACGCACACATGCACACACGCACACACACACACACAGACACACACACACACACACTTGAAGTAGTAGCACAGTACCCTAGAAAGATGCCAGCTGTGCAGTAGAAGACCAGAGTGTTCATCGTAAGTAGCAGGAAAAATAAAATAATCCACTCGACCAGACTTGCATTTGTTGGTATAATTCCACTCGGCTTAAGTAAACTAAAAAGCATACCCGCTCACACTCTAATTGCTGGCAAGCCGGATTTCAAACAGCCAGCCAGCCGGGAAAGCACTAGATCTCAATTCCGTCTGGCTGATGTGGCTGACGGTGCTGATTTCATCGTGCACATGATGATGTCAACTCTGAAAGTGCGGAAATTGAAAATACCTATAAAAAAATTGGAAATGAACGGGTGCCACTCGGGAATCGTGGCGCCCCATTATATGAACCCCAAAGCTCAGTAAAAAATGAGTAATTTGGGGCGGTTGGGAGGTCTGGTCCACAATAATGTGTATTATCAATTTAAGGGCTATCTCAAAAAGTAAGAATTGCATTTTGTAGTTTGTTCTGACTCTGACAACAACCCACCAGCACTGTGCCTTGTTCTGTAAGTAAGACCTAGATCTTAGTATTTCTCTTAGAGATAGGAATATAGCCAGATTAGTCTAGCTGTTTTCTATATTTATGTCAGACCATCCTACAATGTTGTTTTAAAGTACTTCCTGTGATTTCTGAACGCTATCTCAGAAAGTAAGAATTGCATTTTGTAGTTTGTTCTGACTCTGACAACAACCCACCAGCACTGTGCCTTGTTCTGTAAGTAAGACCTAGATCTTAGTATTTCTCTTAGAGATAGGAATATAGCCAGATTAGTCTAGCTGTTTTCTATATTTATGTCAGACCATCCTACAATGTTGTTTTAAAGTACTTCCTGTGATTTCTGAACTCTCAAATGTCATTGCATTGAGTTAATAAGTATTGTTTTGTAAAGAACACAAAAGCACCTACTATAAGGATAAAGGAACTTCGCACTACAAAGAATGAAAAAATAAAAAACAAACAGTGTGGAGTCCAAAATACGGCCAGTTTGTGATAAAACTCCTTTATTACAAATATAAGGTTAGTGCATCATAATGAAAACATCCTTCACAGCTTTTCAAACAAAAAAAAAATTGTTTCTGATGTAACATTGAAAGTTAAATATAACTATTTCTCGTTTTCTTTATTGTCCCTTTAATGTCACTAACATCCTACATTATTAAGGCCGCAAAACTATTTGCCTTTGCCTTCTCACTAACTCCCTGTTAATCTTTTTTTAGGACTCCTTTACTTTATTTTTATTTATTTATTTGCTTATTTTGCATTTGTTTACCAGGAAAGTCTGACTGGGCATGGATCCCATTTTCAGAGGAGGCCCAGGGAAAAAAGTTCTACAAAGATTAGTACAGCAAATACAGTAAATACAATACACACGTTAATAAAGTACAGTGCAGAGTCAAAAAGTTAATAAGGTGCAGTTTCAAGGCCAAGAAAGGAGCAAAAAGTACATATACTATAAGGAGCTCAGTGTGTTACAATAAACAATGCAGTCGAAAGGACATTTTGTTCAGTCATTTGGTTACATTCATCAGTGGCTAGTACAATAAGCACACATTGATTGAGTATAGAAAGGAGTTGTTGAAAGCTTTCATAGAAGATTAAAGTACGGTAGGATATGATCTAATTAAGTGAAGCTACCCAGGGTCAGAACAATTACATAACCAAGAAGTATGTAAATGAGACTGGAGGAGTTTTTTGAAATTATTTTTGTTTACAGTGGTCCTAATATCTATGGGGAGGTTTTTCCATGCTTTTGCAACAGAAATGGAAAGCAAGGAGTCCCCAGAGCTATTGTTGCTTTTGCTTATGTCAGCCAGTGCTTTATGGGTGGATCTTAATAGGCATTTGTTAGAGTAGATATTAAGTAGACCTTGAAGAGCAGGAACTCTATTGGGATAATATAGAATTTGGTGAGCTATTGTAAGCTGGTTATATGTGAGCAGATTGGGTAATTCTATCCAGGATAGTTGCTTGATTGCTATGCAGTGATGCGCCCTGAAGGGTGAGTCAGTAGCAAACCTAGCTATTTTATTGTAGCAGGTGTTTAGTTTGCTAACATCTGCTTTGTTTAGTTTGATGAGTATGGGGGAGGCATAGAGGAGTGTGGATAGTAGGTGGGTTCTTGTGATGGTGGCTTTACTGTCATTGGTGAGGTACCTTTTGCATCTATATATGGGTCCAAGCTTTTCATGGTCTTTCTTTATTGCCTGTGCAATATGCATATCAAATTTCATGTTATCATCTATGATAATCCTTAAAGTTTGGTGTGTTGGACAGGTGTGATAGAGGTATTATTAGGTGAGAATAATGTGAATGGTGGTATGGGGTCTAAGGCTATAGTGGGATAGAATATCATTAGCTGTGTTTTATTGAGGTTAAGTATTAGTTGAGATTTGGCTACCCAGGTTTTAACAGCAGTAAAGGACTGATGTCAATTCCTGGCATTGAGGGAGTGATGGGGTGGAGCAGATTAGAGTGGAGTCATTAGCGTACTGGACAAGAGTGGTGTATTGGGTAGCTTTGTTGTGATGGTTGGTGAATATGTTGAAAAGAAGAGGTCCAAGAATGGATCCTTGGTGAACCCCTTGGGTGACAGGTAGAAGGGGAGATAAGGAGTTTTGCATTTTACTGCGTGTTGGTGGTTGGTTAATAGTCTTGAAACAACATTAGAGTGGATTGGCTGAAATTAAGATCAGAGAGAGCAGAAAGGAATTTGGGATGGGAGGCAGTTTTGAAGGCCTTGGAGAGATCTTGGAATACAGTGGATACTAGGTTACAATTGTTCCGATGTTGGTTTACTGTGTTGGTAAACCTAATAAGGGCTGTGGTAGTACTGTAATTGCAGCAGAATCCATGCTGGGTGTTGGTTACAGTTAATTAGTGAGGAGTGCATTATTTGGGAATGTATGCATTTTTCGAAGATTTTAGATAAGGAAGATAGAATGGCAACTGAATGGTAATTAGATAGTTCCACAGAGTTACCTCCTTTGTGGAGTGGTATTATATGCAAAATTTTCCACAGAGAAGGAACACATTGTTCTGATAAAGAGTGATTAATGAGCATGGAGACTGGATAAGAGATGGCTTTGGCAGCGATATTTAGATATTTTGCGGGTAATGTGTTGGCAGCCAGGGTTGTGGGTTTAAGCCTATTTAGATATTTATATATTGTGCTAGTTGGGGCAGGCTGTAAGGAGAAGAGGTTTTGGTCTACTGGTATGGATGATAGGTTTGGATGTGAAGTGGGAGAACTATTATTGGTGAGGGCTAGGATGGATTTGGTGAAGTGTTCATTGAATTGTTTGGCAATATTATTGGTGGTGGTGTCAATGTTTGGGGGTGGAGTACTGGTCTTTTCTGGTTGTAGGATTTTATTAATGGTAGCCCAATGTTTTTGTGGGTTATTTTTGTGCTTGGTTTGAATGCCTATATAGTTGTTCCTTTTTTCTCTCCTAATTTGTTTTTTGGCTTTTTTCCTTAGTTCCTGGTATGCCTGTCTATTAGATGAGTTTTATTTTGATGCCACGAGTCCCATGCTTTATCTCTGTTTTAGCAGTAGATGGGTATCTCTGATCACCCAGGGGGCATAGTTTGATTTAATTCTGACAGTTCTGATAGTGACAAGATGATTTAAAAATTTGAGGGAACTGTTATTGAAATAGTCCATTTTCCAAGGTGAAAGATGAGAGTGGTCTCCAGTTGCATTGATTAAGTGCAGATATGAAGTCATGGGTTTTGAAATTCTTTGTGTACTGAATTTGTTGGACAATGGAGGATTTTAATGGATTCACTTGGTGTCTAATTATAAAGGTGGGAAGGTGGTTGCTGAGGGTGTCTGGGAGGTAGCCTGACAGGTAGGACTGAGATGGTCTGTTAGTAAGGATCTAGTCTGGGATGGACTCCTTTTTTAATGCTTTATCTATCCGTGTTGTGGTTTTGAATAGGTGAGGTAAACCATTTAGGTTAATGTGGTTAGTGGGGTAGAGCAAGTTACAGGAGGACCAATTGATATTAATGTCACCTAGTATGATTGTTTCTTGGTGGAAGTTTTGGGATGCCCAGTGTAGAATGGATTCTACTGTATTAATGTTATTGCCAGGGGGTATATAGGTGCCAGTTATATGCAAGTGTTTCTGTGAGTTGATTTTCAGCTTAATGAACACAATTTCTGCATTATTGAACTTGGATTGTTCATTGACTAATAATGGTCAGGTTGTTTTTGAAGAGGAGATCAATGCCTCCATCTCTTTTGTATATTCTGTCTTGTCTAAGAACATCATAACCAGTTGAAACAAAGTCATTATTATTGTTTAGTGGTTTTAGCCAGGTCTCTGTGAGAATGACTAGTCAGGGGAGTAGAGGGCCAGGGTAGCATGTAGCTCTGGCCCTCTACTAAGTATGATTCTGGATGCTATTTGTATTATAGGTTTTAGGCATTTGATTAAAGATATATTATATTTTGAGGAAATTTGGTTGTTTAGTTGGTGTGGGGTTACTTTGAATGGATCAAGGCCAAGATCTAGGATGTTGTAGATAGAAGGAGATTTTACTGAAAATGGCTGGTTTGTCATGTGAATGGGTTGGGCATGTAGGGGATTTAGTCTGAAATTTTGAGTTGCTAGTGTAGTGGTAGGAGGTTAAGTGTGAGGCGATGACGAGGCTTATTATTAATGTAAAGGCTAGAGGCCACATTCTGGCAATCAGCTACTGCTTGTTATGGTGTTTTTCTTCATCTCTGGCTTCAGAATAGCCTACAAATTTCCAAAGAAAGTTGGAGTTAGTCAGCTGTCTGTCAGTTGAATTTGGAAGAAACTGAATACAGGTGAAGAGCTGTTGCCCAGACATTCTGGCAGATGTGGTCATGGAAGGTCCACAACTCCTCAAGATGATTCATATCTGATCAGAAAATTCCATAAGAATCGCAAGGCATCCAGTAGATAATTGTTTGACTGGCATGGCTGTGAACCGATGGGGCTGCTTGTAAAACAGAATTCAACATTTATGGATGAACTATATCAATATCTTGAAATTAAACAACTTGATAGTAAAATAACACAAGATTTACAATTTCAACAATACAAGGTGTGATATAAATATTTTTAGTGATATTGATAACATTTGTGACTCCATGAAACAGCAAAAGTTGAGGAAGCTCAAGAGGAATAAAAAAAGATTATTTTAAGGGGACCGAGTACCCCCACCACCACCACCGAGTCAATAAATAGTCCAGGCTAAGGGACCAAGCAACCAACAGGATTCATCAGATGACAGCCCAAATGAAATGGATGCCACTTTCAACAGTCACAATCTCCCTTTAGAACAGACCAAGCCTTGGAGGTTGGCGCAAATTCGCAACAAACAAGCGGGCCATTATAGCCCCTAGCCCATTCCTCACTGGAGATTCCAGGCACAAGGAAGGAAAAAATCCAACAGAGGCCCCTCCAAGGGAGGACCACGTTAGAAGCCCCAATGGACACAGGTACTTCTATTGTTATTTCTAATACACCTGGTGATTTTCATATTTATAACTACAGCTCTTTTGACTTGAATAATGAACATGCTGATTTATTCAGCAGGGAACTTTCCTTTGTTCCCAACAGACACATTGATATTTCTAAGATCATTACAGAGTTAACAATTTTTATGAGAAATCGTAACCTATGTGTATTACTGGGTAACCAGGAACAAATTCCTGATCCACATTGTCTGCATTTTAAGAGCATAATCAGTCCTGATCTACATCCACTTTTGTTAAAGTTTGAAAAAGCTTGTGAGGTAGATATTCAACATCACTTAAATGCTGGGGCTGGTAGTAAATCTTTTAACTTGAGTAGATCTCAGTGGGCAATGTTAAAGAAAATTACTGTCTGTAACAATCTTAGAGTGATGCAGCCGGACAAGGGAGGAGGTCTAGTGGTGATGGAACAGTTCAACTACCAACAAAGAATGTTCGATCTTTTATATGATGTTTCATACTCTGAAGTTTCACTGACTGAAATTAACATTTCTTACAGGAGGATTGACAGCTTGCTTTATGATATGCTTATGCAGGGTGAAATTTCCCCTGAACAATACAGGTACACGAGTGTTGATTTCCCCAAAGTTCCATCTATTTTTGGACTGCCTAAGTTACACAAAGACCTCCTGGATCCACCTTTTAGACCCATTGTTAATGCTGCTCACTCAAAGATATTTTATTGCTAAACTGATCGACTATTTTTTGAAAGCATATGTCTCGGCTATACCACGGCAATGCTGAGACTCTTGGGATTTTTTGGCAAGGTGCAATAATTTGGTTCAATTTCCTAACTTATGTTTCATTACCATTGATTTCAAGGATTAATTTATATGTATTCCACATGAGACTGGCATGGCTTGGTTCGAGGAATACCTCACTTTTCACCTGAAAATGGAAAAGGGGCTGACCAATATGGTGTCCACTCTTATGCGGGATGTTTTGGAATATAAATTTATTTACTTTGAAGATCATTATTTCAAACAGACAAGGGGAGTTGCCATGGGTGCAGCATGTGTCCCTTTATTTGCAAATACTGTTATGACAGCATGAGAAGCACAGTTTCTTGAGCAATGCCTCTATACTCAGCATATATACATGTACACCCACTACCTTGATGACCTTTGTATTGTTCGGGCAGGTTCTGTACCCATTATTGATGATTTTATAAGGTAAATTAACCACACTACATCTTTTTTGGTTTTTACTCACACTGTGGGTCTTGGTGAGATCAATTACCTTGACATCTCCTTAACGTTTGACCATGAGAGGCTTTTTATTTCTTCTATAATTTATCATAAACCTATGTATTCCAACAGCTTACTGTATTATATCAGCAACCACACCTATCACTAGAAATGTGAGGTGGTAAAGGGCCAACTGGTTAGAGCAGCCAGGATGGTTACCTTATGGAGTGGGTTAGTGGAAGAATGTAATAGGTTGAAGGACATGTTTGCCAACAGGGGATATCTCTTGGATCTTATTGATTCCCTCATGGTTGAAGCAAAGGACAAGAGACAGAAAGGGGTTTACATCCCCCTTTTGTTGCCTTATCAGGATGTATGTGGTTCCCCCCACATAGAAAAGAATTCTTGGCTACTCAAACCATGTGGGGACATGTTGGTGAATGGTTTACCTGAGAAAGATGATCTATTTGAATTTAGTCATCCTTTGGTCACCACTTTCAACAGTGACAGTAAATTTATTAAGTCATTTGTTTATAAAAAGCTGGACTTACATTACACAGGATCAGGAATTGTTGGAGAAATTGGGGGCTCAGCAGAAGATTGTATACAAGTGTACTTTTAAAAACTCTCTTGAGAGTTCCACTAGCAGCAGGTGTAAGTCTATGCCTGGCAATATGTTCAAATGTGGTGCATGTGGCCAATGCAGCCACATATTGGTCAGTGACTGTATTCAGATTAATGATAAAACTTTATTTATCAAAGGGAAATTTAATTGCCAGTCAAGTGGTGTGGTCTACATTGCAAGATGTGGTTCTTGCCCTGCTTTTTAAGATGGCAAGACCGAGAGAAAGTTAAAACAATATATCTATGAGCATCTTTATGACATCAGGAAATATAAGGAAACAAATACCCTTTATAGGCATATTACATTATTTCTAGAGCATAAATTTCATTTTTGGGTCATTTTAGTTTTGCTACAGTCTGTGTCAGTTCCATGGTTTGTGAAGGTATTCTGTGTAATTGCCTCCAGCCTACCATATAAATCCCACCTTTGCCTCACTCTTAAGTCTTTACTTTGGCCTGAATTCCAAAAACAACTTCTTCTTCCACAACTACATATTACACTCTCTATACTCTATAACCCCACTTCCTGTCCCTCCCTCTCAAACATTGCATCACTGTATAACCTCCACCGCCAACTTCACCCATCTGACAAACATCTTCTAGACATCTGCAAACTCACTAAAAATATAGGCAAATCCCTTTATAAATTCTCTGTTGCTCATACCTGGAATGCCCTTCCCTTTAATATAAGAAGTATTCCCCATAAAGCCCAATTCAAACTCGAGCTTAAAAACTACCTACTAAAGACCCGGTGCTGTCATCTAAGCATATATCTTATTTTCTAGTTGTCTCACTATTACATCTATTACTGTATAACTACACCTTCTTTCTTGTAAATACTGATGCATATGGAGTCTATTGCTGTCCTATGTATATATTTTTGCATGTAGAATTTTATTGCTGTTCTGTACTAACACTCTGCAACTTGTACACAACTGTGCAAAATAGTGGTTCATATTTTCAATGTATAAGTATTTGATACTATACCATTGTACATATATCTTTGTTTGTGATATTGTTACTTGTGTCTGGAGCTTTTCTCTTTGGGTCTCCACTGAAAATGGGCCCTTGGCTCAGTTGGACTATTCTAGTTAACAAATAAATAATTCCTTCGCAATTACTGCTTGTCGCTTTAAATTGTTTTGCCTCTTCTATCCTTCTTATTAGTTCATTGTGTTTTCTGTATTATGTGACTTTACTGGTCTTTTTAAGCTGATCCACTGCGGTGGTGGTGCTGTGGTAGCATTGTCACCTCACAGTAAGACGTTGTCCTGTTCGATTCTCAGCTAGAGCATCTTCTGTGTGGAGACATGCGTGAATGGACGTACCTTCGTTGAAGGTTGTGCGTCAGGGCTGGCAACTTGGCATGTAAAAATCTACTGCCAATCATTAGCGGACTGGAGTTCCACTGTGGCGACCCCTAACCAGGAAAAGCCAAAAGACACAACAACAACAACTTGTTCCACTGTATATATCTGAAGAAATCTTAATTTTAAGATGAAAGCGCTAATATTTTCTGGTAAAGTTGTGCTTATTTTAATAAATCTGCTGCTCTGTCATCCCAGTTGCCATTGGTGAAGTGCAGTTTGGCTGGTTCTGTTTTTCCAGTTGCAGGAGATGCTGGAACAACAGAGTGTTGCAGTGAGTTCCAGAACTGTTTGACGGAGACCTCTGGATGCTGGGCTTTGAGCTTGCAGAACTCTGTAGAAACTGAAACTGTCCAACCAAATGAAGGTAAAAACACTGCACTGGGCAAAGAGTTTCAAAAATGGTCAGAAGATTGGAAATGGGTTGTTTTCACTGACAAGAACATACTACAGTGTTCGGATCAGCAAGTACAATATGTCAGATGGCAATCTGGAAAGTAGATGCGGAATGACTGTATCATTCAGTGCATCAAGCACCCCACCCAAATGATGGTGTGGAGCTTTATGAGCATCTTTATAACAGATCAGCTCTACATTGTTCAGGAAAACATGAAGCAGGAACAGTACTGAACCATATTACAGCAATGTCTGCTCCCTCAACCATGTGACTGAGCAAAGAAGAAGGGATTTACTGGGATAGGGGACTTCATCTTCATACATGATGGTGCCCCATATCACAAAGGTCGACAAGTGACAAGTTTTCTTGAGGTCCATGATACTGAAGTATTACCATGGCCAGGTAACAGCTCAGATATGAATCCAATAGAGAACCTGTGGACTAATCTGAAGTCAGAGATGAAGAAAAAGAACATAACAAACAAGCACCTGATTGACAAACTCATTTCAGCTTGGGGGTGCAATGCTTCTATGACTGAACATTGCCATGAAATTATTTGTTCTATGCCTGAAAGAGTTAAATCCTTGGTAATGGCCAAAGGGTCATTCACAAAATATTAGAAGACTGTATTAGAACATTTTCCCGTATAACATGAATTATATTGGTTGTTATTTCATATACTCATATTGAGTTATATGGCAAAACAACAACAACAAAAATTAAAAACAAAAACACAGATTTCTATTAATTTTGCCAGCACTTTATGTTCATAAATTGTACATAAACTGTAGAACTATGAAACTATGACAGTGCTTCCTTGCTGCAATGGCAAAGATGAATAAATCCTTGACCGTGTCACAATCAAGCCATGCTTGATTGCAGCCTGGTCACATGAGGGATCAAGGCAAGGAGGTTGGGAGTGAGGTGTCATTGTCATCTTATCCATTATGGAGAAAAGGACTTCCAGTCTGCCACAGGGATAACACCTAGAGGGAGCTCTTAGTCGCATCTGAGGAGTCTGGACCTACTGACCATGCATTGGGAAAGAGTGCTGAGCTTAATGCAGCCCTGGAGATGAGTGAATTTGCCCAAAGGATCAGGCAGCATTAGCACAGCTTAAGGAGAACAACTGATTGGGAATTAGGACATCCTGAAAGGGGGGGGGACAGGACCAAGTCCAACTGACTGCCTATATATCAGTTCTCTATTGCATGAAGTTTGTCTCTTAACAGAGATGCTGCCAAAGGCTCTACCTGGGGAACAAATGGGCTTTGGAACTCACTGTCCAGAGAAAAAGATACCAAACTTCAAAATGTCTCAGGGAAGATGGTGAGCTCATGTTGCCAGTGGATACAGAATAAATGAGTTGCTTATTAAGCTCACTATGGGGAAATGGACAGCTTCCTCAAGAGAGACAAAAGGGCAAATTAAGAACTGATGGTGAGTGAGGGCATTAGGTCACACTGAGCAGATCTTTAAAAAACAAATAGTGAAAAATGTTACATCTCTCAGGACTGTTGTCCCTCTTTCATGACAGCATGGGATATTAAGTAATGGGGAGAATCACTCATTAGAGGGAAAATGCTGTACTCTGTTTGTATACCATGCTTGTTTACACATATACAGGAGTGTGTTTTTGTGTTTGTGCATATGTGAGTATACTCACCCGTACATACGTCTGAATACCACAGTGTTATCACTTTATTCATGCTTTAACACTGTAAATATTATGGTGACATCTTGCATTTCTTGCATTTAGGGTCATCCGTTAATTGTGACAATGTGCTACCTGATATCACAAACTCCCTTATGTCACATTTCACTGTTCTAGATTTGATATCATCTACCTGCATGACAAAGTATGATTTTTGTAATAAAATATCCTATTTTATAAGAAGGGTAGCATGCATTTGTATAACCTAAAGGGCAAAGCTTACTGCCAGGCATTTCATGATTATTAAGGGCATTGGATGCAGCTACTGATAACACGTTAAGGTTCTACAAACAGAAATCTTAGAATATTATTGTTTGTGCTACACATGAATTTGTGTCTTGCTGACACTCATGTCAGCATTACCTAAAGTCAAATAAGTATGGAACAGTTCACTTAGTTCAGGAAGTTAGCTATAGATAACAAAACAAGGACACATAACAAATAAAGGCCGCAGACTTTTCTCTGCCCGAAGAATGTTTATTTAAAGCAGTCTAAATACATTTAACAACAGATTTTGAACTGTGTTAGGTTTCTTTTTAGTGAAGCATGTGATAATAATATCAGACAAATAAAATGCGTCATACAAATGTGACACCTCTTAGTCAAATTGAAATATCATACCATATGATTTATAGCAATATTTTGCAGATAAAGAAACATTTTACACCCATTTTATTAAATGTTTTAGAGAGAGGGAAAGAATCCTGTGTATGTGTGCCTGTTATTATGCAGATGCAGAATGAAATTCCAAGGATGTTTTGGATTTCTCAGTGAAATGAATTTGCACTTCTGTAGCTTGTTTTTGTAATCTTTTACTAAGCTGGATTAACTAACAGTGCTATCTTAAATGGATGTACTTTTTACATTTAAGTCTTGGTGATAACCCTCTTAAAAGGAAAAGGATGCCTTTTTTTATAGGTCATAAAGTAGTTGTGCTTAGCGCTGCTCTCCCGCTTTCCCATTGGTGCACCATGTGGTACATCAGACATTGAGCACTATTCAGCGCTCGTTGTTTATGTACAGTTACGGGTTTTATGGGCTCAGGTTGCTAGCCCAATGCCCACCACTCCTCAGAGGGTGCATTTAGCACTGATAAACTGCTTATATTCCAACTATTAAGTAATAGTAAATCTTTAAGAAATGTCATACCGACGAGTGAAACTAGTGAAAGTAATAGCAGTAAAAGAATTTGAAGATGCAAAGACAAAATTACATTCATGGCACAATTCAGAAACAGGTGCTTCTCAAAGGCTGTTTTTTCTAGAAAAAAAAAGCACAGCCAATAATCTGGCAGAGATCCTTATGGTAGACTTGGGTAAAGGAACTACCGCACGCAAACATATTCCTGTTATTTATCAACCAAAACAGAATCGCTGATCCTTATAGTTGCTATTATTTTGTTTTGTAACTGGGGGAGTGGACTGATATCAGAGGGCACATTTTATACACAGTCTAAAACAAAAGAGTAATAAATGAAGAGAACATTAGAATGGTTATTTATACCAGGAGGAAACTGAACTACAATTGTTCCAGACATTTTCAGTCTTCTTATTTCATAGTAGTCGTGTTTATGAAGCCTAGTAAGATGATGGAAGAGAAGAAAGGAGGGTATGAGTCAAGCAGACTCCCAGTAGTGAATAAAATCATGGCAAAATGAAACATATTCAATGTTAGAATCACAGATTTTGTATAATTATTATCAGGCAATGCAGACTTGTCCATTTCTGCCATGTATAGTATGCAGGCAAGTTACTACCCATTGTGTAAATGGCTCACAGATGTGATTATACAACTCTGTGCAACCACTGTATATTAGCCTCTGATACAGAGCTCTAGTAGATAACTGCTGACACATGGAGCACAGAGTTAGCATTAACATCATACACCCAGAGGTAGTTTCTAGATGTGGTACTGCCACAAACTCTACACTATAAGATGTTCTGAAGCACATTAGCAGGATAAGGTCACAATGCTCCATTTCCACTCAGAGATAAATGAGTTATTCACAGTGTTTGCAGCCAAATGGGCTCATGTGACTATGGGTACATCATGGTATAAACAGCTTCACAGCCCCTTCCACCACTGTAGGAACTGCCACCAATGTCCAAATTTACACCAAAGTACTATACGAGCATTTATATAGATGCATGGAATTAGGAATACCTGACAGGACAAAATCATCCTCAACAAGGAAGAGTAAACCTGTCTGTTGGACATCTGCATTAAATAAACTATATAACAAAAGGAAAAAATTGCTGTCTAGGACCAAGAAGGACCAGGTGCCCAATTGGAAGCAATCTCTCCTTAGCCTGAACAAGCAAACAAGAGCACTAGTGAAATCTTCTAAAGCCACCTTTGAGTCCAAATTGGCCACATCTAACAGAGGCAGTCATAAGGCCTTCTTCACATATGTCTGCATTCTCAAAGGAAGCACCCAGATCTTTTCTGAACTGGTGGTCAAGGACTCACTGAAAACTTCTTCCCTCTGTCCCCCCATCAGTAAATTAGACCATTCCCCAGTACCTGCCCCCCATCCCTTATATCTAGGGAACAGATCATCACTGCCCTCTCAAAGGTAAAAAATACAGCATCCATGGGACCCAACAACATCCCAGGCTGCATCCTACATTAATTCAGGCATGAACTTGCAGCACCATTAAGCAACCTATTCATCCAAAGCCTGAGTACCGGCTTTGCCTCAGCCGAGTGGAGGACAGCCACTGTCATCACTTTACACAAAGGTGGAGCATCCCCCAATCTAGGGAATTATAGACCCATCAGCCTAACTAGCCTGATCTGCAAGGCCATGGAACAGATTATCATGGACCTCATTAACAGAGACACTGGCAACCTCCAAACACTTGACCCCACATAGTTTGGCTTTGTCAAGGGGAGGCATGTCTATTAAATCTGGTTGAATTCTTTGAGACAGTCACCAAAGCCATGGACGAGGGAAAGACAGTGCACACCACCTACATTGACCTAGCCAAAGCCTTCGACACTACTCTCCACTCAGCAAAGTTGATAAACTCTCTCAACTAGGCATCAATCCATATGTTACCAGATGGGTAGCAAACTGGCTCACTGATAGAACCCACCTAATCAAAATAGGGGAAACCATCTCAAACAGTAGAACTGTAATCAGTGGCATACGCCAGGGATCGGTCTTGGGGCCTCTGTTATTTGAGATATACTTCTCTGATGTGCAGGCCAAAACCAGGGGGGGTATGGCTTACCAAGTTTGCAGATGAGTGCAAGCTGGGCACTGACCCTAGTAATGTGTACATCCTCCAAAAGGGTCTCACCCAAACAAATGACTGGTGCCAGAAACATAGCCTCAAGCTGAATGCCAAAAAATGCATCATCATCCCCTTTGGGGAGAGTGATGTCCACACATATTATCACATTAATAACAACATCCTAAGTACACAATCAGTAGTGAGGGATTTGGGCACCCAGGTTGATAGCAATCCGACTTTTGACCACCATGTTATTTATGTTGTACAGAAAGCTTTCTACATGGCTCGCCTCATAAATAAAGGTATTTCATCCAGGGACAAAGAGGTCATAAGATCCCTGTATTCTTCCCTGATAAGGCCAATTATTGAGTACAGTGCCCCCTTTGGCATGTACCTCACAAAGCACATGCAGCAGCTGAAGAGACCTCAGAGGTTCCTCACCAGGAGAATTCAGGGCCTCAAACACCTACCCTACACAGATAGGCTAAAACCCCTGTCCCTCTACTCAGTTTCATACAGACTCCTCAGAGGTGATATCTGCCTGGCATACAAAGCAATGTCAGACCCCGCCTTGATGGGACTGCTGCATATCCACAAGTCAAGCTCCACTCGAGCAACCTATATGCGTGACATCAACCTGGTCTGTGATATCAGTAGGACTTGTTGGTGATATGGATTTGTGTCCCAGACTCCCCCATCTGTGAAATAGACTCCCTCTCCATGTCAAGCAGAGTACCTCATTATCCCTTTTTAAGTACAACCTGGATAACTGGATGGGAAACAGAAAATATAGTCCTGGGATTCCACCTGTGTCCCTTCTGGTCAGGGGCTGTGGGTGCTGACTTGTCTAAACATGGGCTAAACTCTTGCCTAGGCTTATAAGGTCATCAGGGCTAATAGCCTAGTAACCTCCTATGATCCTATGATCCTATGATCATGTGGTTAATGGAACAAAATGGAATCCATACCTTTATCTGTAAGGTCACAAGTAACATTCCTGAAAGCATTAGAATTCAAAACTGGGACTGTTTGAAATGACCTGATCAAATAAAACAGTAGGGGGTTACCATGCATGTCAGGAAGGAACAATGCTCTACATACAACTAATTACTAAGTTATTTCAAAAAAAATATAACAATAACATTTCCTTAAGCAACACAGAAAGAAAATCCTTGTAGTGGGAATGTAGTGCAATGATATACTGTGAAATACTTTAAGTTATGGAAGGCTCTATTCCACTGACATCAGTACTGAGACAGACATCAGGGGTAACAAAAGCAAAATAAAAAAGTAACAAGTATAGCTAGCAGGTACCTAACATTTGCCAGATAACTGCATTAATTAAGAAGTCCATATATTTTGCAGCTGCTGGGCAGTGAAGCACCAAAAAGAAAGGGTGAAATACTTCTGTGTGACTAACACCAGCAGTTGCATTTTATATGTTCAGTTACAAGACAAGAGAGGGTCAGAAAAGGCACATGCAGGTGTATAACAGATGTTGGGGGAACAGACTAATATGCATTGTAGGTCAGGATCAGATAAAGAAAACAGCACAGCGTGCACATGCAATGTTCATGGATGGTATGGCCAAAGTTGACTAGAGACCTCTGAAATTATGTTACCACAAGTAGAAGATATAAGACCCTATCATTTGTATGTTCACATCAGTGCAATGTTCACAGGTGGGAAAATGTGGACTTTAATGGAGTCAGCTCAGAGTATGTAACATAAGAAAGAGAAGTAATTTATGTTCTAAGGAGTCATTTCTTCATGGGAACAAATTTCAAAGTGCAATACGTAATTACCAGAGCAAGTCAAAATGCATTGTCCTTCTCAGCTACAACAGCCACACAATGACCAACCTACAGAGTATCTGCTTGTGCTGGAGATGAGTAAATCAGTGGAAAGGCAGAGGCCAGGAGAAAAAAAATTAGGCTCGCCATTACATTTCTGAAGATCATAACAGTGAGGCTCAGAATTATGAAAAAAACTGTGAAACTGAAGATAATACCAAATGTTAACAATCGCTGTATTCCTTTAAAGTTATTTTTATAGTTCTGCAAGAAATCTGCATTCAGCAATGTAGAAGGCTACACCTCCATGCACCTACAACTTATATATAATAACTCTAAGATTGCCATACTTCAGAGAAAAGGGGTACTCTGAGACAAAACAGCCTTAATATAGGTAAATCCCTATTTTCACATATTCAGTCTCTCTACTCCTGGGATCACACATTAGTCTAAGAACTAAAAAACTGATACCAAAAGTTGTTCAGTGGCACAGCAGAGTTACCAAATACATGTGCTTAGTAATTATTAAGTAGCACTAAGCAACATGGTGGTTCACTGACAAGCTCTCTGTCACACAGATGCTAGGTTCAGTCCTGACCTCCATTCACTCACTGACTGAATTGACTTCTTCATGTTCTTTCTATGTCTTTGAAATATGTTGCATGTGCATGTAATATGCATGTATGTATCTATATCTATCTAGCTATATATATATATATATATATATATATATATATATATATATATGTATACACACACACACACACACACACACACACACACACACACACACACACACACACACACACACACACACACACACACACACACACACACACACACACACACACACATATATGGGTCTACTTCAGAAGACTGACAAAAGAAAATACTAAAAAATCAAAATACTGAAAGATGGAATTTGCCCCTTCTCCATTGTTGTGCGATCTTGGAGTTGCTAAATATAATTAGCAGGGGGTATGGGAGTGCAGCCCCCCACATGAGGGGTGCAGGGGGGCTTTCCCCCTACATTAAAAAATATAAAAAACAAAAAATGAAATATTTGAGTTAATAGTCAGTGCAGACGTCCAAGAAATGCTCTGTACAAACACATGTTAAACCACACAACTGCCCGTTTTGTTTTTGTAGGCATTGATGTGGTGGGAGATGATTTGTTGGACAAGCATAAACACACTATTCTAAATCATAAAGAAAGTAAGTGGAATATTTTTTTAGGGGCAAAGTTTAAACCAGGTTTGAATGAGCATGGTTAATGTGATTGGTTGGTCCTATTTTTATCTAAATTGAATAGTTTCATATCAATATTTGTAGTGATGTTATTCAGTCTATTCACTTTTTTTTGTATTGGGGGTTATATTAGGATTTGATTTTGCTGTATTGTTTCTTTAAATATGGATTTTTATATATTATGTGGTTGCTAGCACTTCCTTTTGACACACTGATGATGCCATAGAGCGAAACCAGTTTGTGGTTCCCCCCAGTGGTTCCTCCTCTGCCATTTCATTTATTTTTTATTCAGCTATATTATATTGAATTAAAATTAAATTAATTATTGAGTACCCATTCCTGTTATATTTCTCTATTTAGAATCTATGTTTGGATTACATCATGGTCATATGTGCTGGAGTTTTGTGGTTGGAGCTAATTATTTCTCCGCTGCACTTGGGCATCTTGTGCACCATTTTGGATAAATATTAATTAGATTTGAGTCCTGAATGCTGCTGTACCACCGGTGTGTATATTCATTTGAATATGTTGTCAACTTTCTATTGGTACATTTAATAGTACTGCTATTAAAGGCACAACATTTGTTGATTTGTTGATATCAACATTAAGACTTCCTAATTACAATATATTACCATGGTTAACCCCCATTTCTGTAACTGAAATTGCTGGTGGGGACTGGCTGGACAATCCTGCCAATGTGATTCTGGCTTTTCATTTAATAATACTAGTCCAGATGGCTGGATTAACTATGTGAAACTGAGACCAGCAGTGACCATCAATATATGAACCATACAGCTATTTACTTCAAGCCTTTTCATTTGTAGATATGAGACGTTACAGGTTGGATTGTTTACATGGCAGGTATTCAGTTATTGTTTCATCTGTTGATATGAGATGCTACAAATATAAGGGGTGAAAGGCTGTAATATCCAGGTTCATCATTTTGTATGAGACACATTGCAGGTTGAATTATTTGCATGACTGATATTCACTTTTTACTTTATTTGTTGATATAAGATGATGCAGACATGAGGAGTAAAAGACTTAATCATTTGAGCCAACCACTTCAAGTAATGGAGATGTTTAATGATATGGAAGATGGTATATAAGATATGTTTTTGGTTTTTTGAGCCATAACTCTATTTGGGACTATGTTTGAATTATATTGCAATATTGCTTTATAGTTTTACGAAGCACTATTATTGTTTTTTGATAATGGCAGAGGGACAGGACTTCAGATAATTTATAAATAACCTTTTGAGGAACAAGGATGAGTTCACAGTTTTTATTCAGGAAGCAACTAATGACAAGAATATAGCTACATAGTCTGACATGAATGATATCTTCAAGGTGCTTACTGAAACTGCTAAAAAACTTAGGGCTAACGTTTGGCATAACAAGCTGCTGAGAGCATATTTGAATGCCAACATTGCTCAAAGGGGCTTTCATGTTTATGTGGAACTAGGAGTAGGAACTGACAATGATGTGTTTCTACAAAAGGGGTGTCAAATTCAAACTACTGCCTCAAATATGTTTATTACTCTGTTAATTGAATACTATGACCAACGATAGACTGTTTTGTCTGATAAACTTAATGAAGCGTATGATGATATTCAAAATTTTCTTCACAGAAGGGTTTTGATGCTAAGTATATCAATTTAGTGGTTTTGAGTCTGAATTACTTGCCCATAAGCTTAAGAAATATCAACATGATTTACTGGATTATCAAAATCATATGGCATACTCTTAAAAGTGGGTAAAAAGGGGTGTTCGGATTGTTGACTTCACTAAGAGTAATGCTAGATCTAAACGAAAAAGAACACATTCCATACTCCATAAATTTACTGACTCAACTAACAGGGAATCCAGTGAATGTGAGTTCTCTTCCAATAATCCCAATATGGACACAGAGAGAGATACAGGTGACATGACTGAATTTACCTCTCCAATTAATAAACAATCTAGAGGTCCTTTAGGAAAGGTGGGAGAAAACACAGGAGGAGGAATGATCAAGACTGAATTTACAAGATTGATGGAGATGTGAATGCTCAACATAGGATTGATTCAAATAATACAGATGTTAATGATGAAAATCGTTTGGTGGTGAATCTTACTTCCCACTGTCTTACTCAAGATGAAGTTAGTGTGTTAAATAAAGGTTTAAGATTTGCTCCATCATTTTTTGTTTCTCAGTATTCTTTTGTTATGGATGTAAAGCAGTTTTGTCATTGTTTGAATTTGAAATATTACTTTTCACATTGATGTGAGGTTGGTAATACAAGTGACACTCCATTTAGTTTTTAAAAAATCAGATTTTCAATCACCCTATCATCCTATTGTGAGGTTTTTCGAACAATAGGTAATTAATGAATTACATGTAAATCAAAATTCCATTTTTAGGAATTTTAGTCATAATATGACTAAGGAACAAAAAGCAGCTTTGAACAGCCTTAAGGGAGATAATTTTATGAATATTATAAATGCTGATAAGGATAGTGCTATTGTTATTTGGAATGGGGTCAATTATGAGTTTGAAGTGTCTGGACAATTGAATGATGTTATCACTTATTGCAAAGTGCCTCATGATCCTACCATTGAATTTAAATTCTATATTGATGGATTTTTGTTTGACCTGAAAGATAAGGGTTTTATTACTGAGAGTATGGTACACCAATTAATGGTGGATGATCCAAAACCACAATATTTTTATCTTACCCAAAATTCACAAAGCAGTTTTCAATCCTCCTGGTCAGCCTATAGTTTCTGGAAGGGGTTCCCTCACTGAACCATTGTCGACCTGTTTAGAAAGCATGCTTAAGTCACTTTTAGTTTAGTTAGATCTCGAATTAAGGATACCAATAAGTTTCTTTTATTGATGAATGATTTGCAGTACCACAGAATGCATATTTTTGCATGTTGGATGTACAGTCTTTATACACAAGCATTCCCCATTTTGGTGGCGTAATGGCTGTTAATTATTGGTAGAACACTCGAAGATGTACTGTGAAATTCACATTCATTTTTTTTAAGGTGTTGGGTATAGTTTTGGAATGCAATGTGTTCAGATATAGATCTGATTGGTATCTACAAATCAAAAGCATAGCTATGGGTACCTCTTTTGCCCCAATATATGCTGATCTATTTATGGGGTATTTGGAACTCAAGATTATTTAATATGAAAACAATTATTTTTTCAGATATCTTAATATGTGTCGCATATGGTGTGGATCTGATGTAATGTGGGAACAATTTGTGTACTATTTAAATTATAATGATTTTGGATTGAGATTTACTAGTAAGATAGATTTATTTAATGTTGCCTTCTTAGATGTCAATGTGACTAAACTGAGTGATGGAAAAAATTGCTACCAGTATATTTATTTATTATGTATTACATTCGGTAACTGGGTAGTGTCTCACTGAGCCAGAAGCCCATTTTCAGTGGTGGCCCAGGGAGAAAAGCTCCATATACAGTCACAAAGCTTACAAAAATAATTATTGTAATACAGTAGTCAGTACAGAATATAAACAACCATAAACCATTCACCAAAAACTCATTATTACATGCTGTAAGTGGCCACCTTAAGCATGTGATTCAGAATATCACAAAATTTCAGTTTTTATGTTTAAGATGCATATGTAGCACTAAAATGTGTTTTCAAAATGAAACAGCTAATATGATGGATAGATTTTTGCATAGGGGGTATATATCTAGGGTGGTAGAGTTGTGCAGTGCTCCACGGACAGCTTGCTTAACAGTTCGGAGATGGGTGAGATTAGCAATAGACAAAACATGAATGATGGTATAGCCAGTTTTCACCTTATTACTACCTTTGGGATTAATACTTTTAAGCTAAAGGCTATATTGAGTAAATAGTGGCATATTTTGAGATCTGATTCTTTTTTATTCAATTTTTAGGTAATAACTGCCTTTATGGTTATCACAGAGGTAGGATGATACGTAAACATCTTTCTCATTTTAAGAAAAGTAAGGGTAATATTTATCAGACCAAGCCCCATCGACTTTCTGCACATTAAGTGGAAACTGTTCCTACTGTAAAGTAGTATCTAGAACTAAGTCATGAACTTCAGTTAACATGTCCAGGGTGATTAAGATTAGACACTTGATTACCTGTACTAGAGAGTGGGTGATTTATTTAGCTGTGTGTCAGTGTCAAGCATTTTATGTGGGCCAGACTTCCAGACCCTTTAATCAGACAATAGCACTGCATTTGAATGATATTCAGTGCAGACGTCCAAGAAGTGCTGTGTACAAACACATGTTAAAACACACAACTGACCATTTGGTTTTTGAAGGCATTGATATGGTGGTAGGATATGGCTTGCTGGACAAAAATAAACACAGTATTCTAAATTGTAAAGAAAGTATGTGGATTTTTTAGGGGCAATGTTTAAGCCAGGTTTGAATGAGCATGGTTAATATGATTGATCGATCCTATTTTTTTTATCTAAATTGAATAGTTTCATATCAATATTTTTAGGGATGTTATTTAATTTATACACTTCATTTTGTATTGGGGGTTATATTCGGATTTGTTTTTTGTTGGATTGTTTCTTTAAATATGGATTTTCTATATTATGTGGTTACTAGCACCAGTTTGTGGTTCCTCCCAGTGGTTCATCCTCAGCCATCTCATTTATTTTTTTATTTTTTATTCAACTATATTATATTGAATTAAAATTAATTAATTACTGAGTACCCATTCCTGTTATATTTCTCCATTTGTAATATATGTTTTGATTACATTGTGGTCATATGTGCTGGAGTTTTGTGGTTGGAGTTAATTATTTCTCTGTTGTACTTGGGCATTTTGTGCACTCTTTCGGATGGAAATATATAATATATAATATATACGTACTTCCAACATTGATTAAAAAAGAAAAGAAAAGCACAATTAACTACTCTGAGATATAAATTCACATCATCACATCATAGAATAGTGCCTCCTACACCTCTGGCTGATTATATATTCTAACATGAAGAGCAGATAATACCAGAGGAAGTGCATATCCTATAACCACAGTAATATAACAATCACACACAAATGTTGATCAACTGCTTTTCGATCAAAGTGTACCAAGAAAAAAAATATATATATATATATATATATATATATATATATATATATATATATGAATCTATGAATCTAAATATATATATATATATATATATATATATATATATATATATATATATATATATATATATATATATATATATGTGGATCTACTTCACTTGACCTAAAACCCATTTGACTGACACCCAAATGACCTAAATTTCATTTGACCTAAAACTCATTTGACTGACTCCCATTTCACCGACAGCTTACAATGCTGAATTTCAACATACTAAATCTTAAACCATAAACAAGCACACTTTGAACACTAATAACCAACCTTTTCAGAACTTAAAAACTGCTTACAAACCCACTTAACAGAAACAGGACAATGTACAACCAAACTAGGTGGGGGGATATGCCCCCCACACCCTCCCTAATTATATATACTAACTCCAGGATTGGACTACAGTGGGAAAAAGTGCCATATACTTTTAGCCTGACTTACAGTACTCTGCATGCTGCTACTACTGCTGAGAAT